>NW_010406894.1:32583-43433 GCF_000710305.1 Buceros rhinoceros silvestris | reverse complement strand
AGGGGACAGGCCAGCTGGTGGTCTTCACCCATCTGCAGTAATTTTTAGACTCAGCCTATAATTTTATGTCTTGCTGTATAAGAATGCTTAGTTTAAGGTGAGCTAATATGGTGGTGTTCCTGCTCGCTGCTTCTCCTCCTGTGGACTCCCCTGGTGCGACCCCCTTTGCCTTTGCTGTCTTCTGGCCTGTGAGCTTTGCTACCTGCCTCTCTCCCTGCGGTGCTCCCAGTAGCCATGTTCATACCATCTCAAGCTCTGCTGCTCCAACAGCCTCTCCCATAGCTTTACTACCCATCCTTTACATTCTGTGCAAGAAACACAGTGAACATTTTAACTGTCCTCCTATTTCTCAGGTTATAACCTATATGTCCCAGTTTTCAGAACTACTGCTTTAGTTTAGCAGGGCTGCAAAACTTAGGGCTGTTCAGACACCATTAATAGGCCCAGGCGGTCCATATCTTATTTCACCTTACATGACTCTCTTTCAGGTGAAAAAGGATCTCCTCGAAAAAGTGGAGTCGGTCAAATAAACATGTGCCCGGTCTGAGCTCACTACGCTCAAAAAACCTGCCCATACTGCAGCTTGTGAAGTGGAGTGGGCTATGGAAGACAGCTTACTTAGGGATAAAATCTGCTTCCTCTGTAGCTTCTTGGAAGGGAGCTGGGACAGCTTGACATTTTTGGGATCTGTGTCCCAACAAGGTGATCCTTGGTCTAGTTTTCCTATGTGATCTACCTTGGCATCAGGATGTTTTGCTATGTCTGGCTAGCATGCTGCAGCTGTTGTTCATTTATGACTTTACTGTTGCACATTTGCATTAATGCAGAAAAGCAAGCACTAAAGAGAAAAACAACATCAGCATCCCCTAAAAACACTTTAAGGGAGGAAATGGGCCCTTTTTTCCTTCTGATTTTTTTTGAGGCTGCACTGTCTCAGAAAAAAAAATGTTTAAGCTGTTTCAACTAAAGTTGCAAAAGGATGAGCACTTTGAACTAACTCTGTTGAGCACCTCTATTTCAATGAAACACCTACCTGCATTTTTGTTCTTCTCTCTCCAGTCCTAAAAGCTCTTCCTGGCATTTAAACGACAGATCAATCACTTCAGCTTCAGGCTAAGAAATCCTTCCTGCAACATTACAGGGCAGGTAGCTTTCCAGCTCAACATTTTTTTAGCACAATGCATGCAACTTGTAATTATAAATTTAATCTTGCCTTGCAAAACTGTAAGAGCCTATTCTGATGTGGAGCTCTACATGCTACAAATTTGCACTTTCTTATTAAATACCCGAATTCTCAAGTGATGCAGCACTTCGTTGATATGCAAAACCATTCTAGTAAAACATGATTGAGTTCATAGCTGGAATAGAATGACTTATCTGCAAAAATAACTTATGCAACACATGCCCTTCCTTTACATTAATGGAATATAATTTTTAGCGTATCTTAATTTCTTTGTCTTGATTTGTTACTCCAAACAGTTCAACCATAGATTTAGTTCTGTTGATCTGCCTGGGATCTCTACCTAGACCTGGGAGGCCTAGGAGCGATGCAGCTGCTGGGTATATGCTAATGACTTACAACTAGGCAAAGGACTTCATGGAGCTTTCTCTGCTTCTTTTGAGATCCAGAGAAGCATTTCCAGCAGGAGGACTCACAATTCCCAATCTATACCCTTGTTTGCTTGTCTGGTTGTGAAATGTATTTCTTTGGGTTGCACTGCTAGGACCATTTGTGTTTTTTAAGTTCTGTGACTCCTGCAGGTAGCTGCTGTCTGGGGCTTGAGGACAGCTCCTCTTGGAAGGAGGAAAGGCTCAGCCCTCTTTCTTGAGAAAGAGTATTCACAAAGTCTCAGAAATTAAAAAGAATGAAAGTGAAATGATTTATTTCTTCCCAATTTCAAGCTTCCTTAGAAGCAGAGCTGTATCACAAAAGACTTCTTTTGTTTTGGGATACATTTCCTTTTCTTGTTAATTGTGTTGGTTTTTTTTGAAAGCTTTGTTGTTGCTTTTTCTGTTTGCAGATGCACATATCACTCCCTAACAGGTCCCAACTCATGCAGCTCAGTTTGTGAGCATCTGAGTGCCAGTTAGGTTTTGGTTGCTATCTCCTGCTGCAAGTGAAAATGCAACTTCTACCTAGTCCTGCATAGAGAGGTGTTCAGCAGTTCTCTTAACACCCCAAGAGAATAAAGTGAATGTTTCTGACAAACTAAAAGAAAATAGTTCAGACCATGACCCAAAAAAGTTAATTCAGTCTTTGCCAGCTAATTAATTCAGTATTCAGATGGTGCTATTAATTGCTACTCTTAGAGAAGATAATTTATGTGTGCAATGTTGCATGCATAAAAAATAAAAACAAATAAAAACAATGAAAAGCAAATATTCAACAAATGTAAAGCACGTTCGCCTGCATATGAAACCTATAATTCAGACCAATCCAATGCAATCCAAACTGTTCACATAGTGAGGCTATGCTCTGCAGAAAGTAGTTCTGCACTCCATGTAGAGCAATGTTTCCATGTCAATTAAAGACAACAGCAGAGTGCTGAGGAAACTCGGAAAGCCCCACTTGGAGCGTTTTGTCTTAATGTGTCCAATTTAGGAGAAAATTGATATTTTTTGAGGAGAGAATTAAAATAATAATAGTTAAAAAAAGCAAGGAGTCAAGTTAAATTGATTCTTTTTTGTCTGCTTTCTTCTGTCAGCTCCTGTAGGATTCAAAAGAGACACTGCAATATTAAATTTAACACTTATATAAGTTTACTTTTGTGTGTATTTATGATCCAGCTTTGATAATTAAATATTACAGTTTCTTGAATAATACGCAAAGTAGCCACTATATTGTCAAAGTACCAGTATTTTACAGCCTAAAGCTGAAAGTAATTCCACAGGCTGACTGAGGAGCAATACAGCTGAATTTTCTGTAGGCAGACCAGCATTTGTTTGTGCAGACTTCATGTCGGCTACTCTGGCATCATGGCAGAGTGTTCTGTTCAAGAAGAAATATAATCCCACCTATTCCAGGTGTGTGTGCATGTATCTCCCACCAAGAGATCCTTCTGCAGTCAATGGCATGTAAGAACAATTTGCCTTGAACAACAGAAAGCCTTAAACAGAAAGGCTTAGCAGAAAGGCTTGTGTGGGGGCCATTTCAGGACTAGCTGCATCTGCAGAAGAAGTTGTTGGGAAGGGAAGACAGCAGCATGGCTGGTCTCCATTTTTGTCCAAAGGTGTTCAACAGACCCTCAGCAAATTAGCCTTCATATGTCCTGTAAACCTGCCCTTGCTTTTCACTGACCTTGTCTTTTAAAATCAAGTTTCTTGCAGTTGGTACAAATTTAACTATAGGGTGTTGAATGTAAACCTCACAAATCTCTATGAATAAACTCAAGTAGCTCTTCTAGACCTAAAAACTTTCACTTTTCAGTCTGATATCTCAAAAGATTTTAATTTCTACTTGTGGGATCAGCTTGAATGAAAAGTAAAACAAGGTCTGAAGTTTTTTTGATGTTATGAAAATTTACAACAACCCTCAATAACATGGATTAGGGCTAGAAGGAGGTGAAGCATTTGGGTGATAATATTGCTTATTACAGGGTTCTGCAGCTCAGTCTGGCAGGGATGGAAAGCTATAAGCAGATGTCTCTGGAAAGGCCAATGCATTCATTGTCCTTTTTTCCTCCAGGCTTCACTAAAAAGGCCAGCTGCGATCAGGGAGCTAATACAATTATCACTAAAAGCACAAGGTAAAATTTCAGGTTAGGAAAAGACAGAAAGCATATGGGTAAGTTTGAAGTTTGCTGTTCATCTGATGATCTGCACACTGCAGCTTTGTGAGGCTTGATGTGACCAACCCCAAACACCAGTTACAATCAAATTGGCATAGCTTTTGCCCATATGTGCATGTACACTTACATACATGTGTGTTTGAGGCTGATAAATGACCAGAAAAGTACTGAAAAGTAGACAATAGTGACAGATTGAATATGGGGTGGTGGTAGTAGTAGTTAAAAACCAATAAGGAAGAAAAAACAAAATTATTCTGGGTATTTAAAATCAAAACATCCAGTATTGATACGGACTTGATTGCTCTTTACAGAAATAGCTCATTTGCAGTGATTCTATTTTTGATCACTATTTCTGTCTTCTGAGAGCAGTAATTTTGTGCTACTACCTTCATCAAAGGGTCTCTAGACAAAGAGAGACCACAAAAGAAAGCATTTTTTAAAAATTATAAACTAACGAGATAGTTAAGTGAAGAGGTTTCCACTGAAAAGCAACATTTGCCAACATCTTCTGTTCCACATATTTCAGATGCTGCAGGGCAAAAATTGTCAGTAGGTACTGACTTACAAAAAAAATAACCACTATAAAATGATTTTCTGCTTCACTTGCCTCTATAAGGCCAGTAATGTGTTTCTAATGAAGCATCCAGAGTGCATAGAATCACCCTTTCTGGGATTCTGAGAGACAACCAGCCATATGTATAGCAAATGTCTTTGGCAACACTGTGTGGCCGTGACTGGAATTTCCATGCTGTTGTGGTTTTATGACCCAATCTTAATGTTATTTAAGCATCATTTTTCTGTGTTTAATTTATTTATTGTCTCTAGTGGTAGACATAGAGACTGGTGAGGTAGATTATATTAACATTTCAGAGCAATAATAGAAGATTATTGCTCTGAATAGCAATTATCTTTGGACATCATAAAAATAATTTTAGTTAGACAGTAAGTGAAGTGGGAATGGACAGACAATGATGAATCACTATACTGTGGTTAAATCAGACAGTCAGAGAGCTGGTTTGCAAGAAGAGCTCAAGAAAGTGATTTGGCTCCTTGAGTGAAATGTGGACAAGGAGAAAGTCTCCCTTTTCTTGAGCCACTTTGCATCACTATTAAAATAAATGCATTAGGTTATCATTTCTTTGAAGTCGTGGGAAGTCTTGGATTTTGCTAAAAGGAAAAGGAAGTATTTTCTTTACTCTGTCTTAAGAGCCTATCAAATCAACACCTGAGGGCCATTCCTCTAAGCTTTTACTGTCATCTTCTTCCTCAATATATCAGCCATTTTCTGTCACAGGAGAAAATTGAATGTAAGTCCCCCTCTATGGCAGTGTCATCCGACGCTTCTTTGAGGTAAACCTGTGCATAATGCTGCATTTTGGCAGTGGCCTTCTTGGCCACTTGGTATTTTCCAGACCCGAAGACAAGAAAAGAGATTTATATCTGAGACCCATTTGTCTCATGTGAACGAGCAGAGTTTTTTACCACTGTGGACTGCATCCACGTCTCTGCTTTATTCCTGCACCAATTTTCAGGTCAAATATAACAAAGTGATCCCCTAATGTAATGAAAGACGAAAACAGATGGTATTGAAAACTCGCTGTAATTTAGGTGTTGCATTACACAGTATCTGTCATATGATAAACAAGATCCATTTGCATATTGAGACTCTTAATAGCTCTACACAGAGCCAAAATGGACTGGATAATTCATCATGATGTTTTATCAGCACACAGAGAGGTGCAGGCTAATGCAGCTCCAGTGTATACATGCTGCTCAGTTCAACAATGGGAAAACCACAGCTCAAAGGCAGCTCTTGGATGCCAGCATTTTGAGGCTCTGTGCCAGGTGCAGTAGGGCTGGCAGCAACCCAGGGGCTGGGAGCAGTAGTGGGGTCCCAAGGGTGGGCAGGGCAGGTTCAGGGCAATTGTTCATTTTCAGATGTGCTGACACCTACTGGGATGCCTTCCCTTTCCTGCATGAGGTACTTGTGCACCTTGCCATAACACATGATAAAGTTAGGTGCCTAAAAATAGAATTCAGAAAATGAATGTGCTGAGTTGAGAGTCTCCTTGGTTAGTCAATAAGAAACCCTGAGTGGAGTGGTTGGGGAATATCTGCAGCTCACTACTGATTGCAGCTTGAAACTCCTGCCAAAGCTGGTCACCAGAAAAACGCTTTCTGAAAATTGGTGGTTCTTTATCCAGTTTCCTTTGCAGAGAAACTCCAGACATCTGCTCTGAGAGTCGGGATGTGCACTGGTTTCTGTGCTTGATGGGACCAGTACACGTTTGGATGGATTAGAGCAATTCCCTGAGAAAAAGGTAATTACATCCCTGCTGAAGAACACATATTTTGGGCTTTCCACACCTGGTGGTTGAAGACCCATGTTAAGATATGGGTACCCTCTCTGGAACTTATTCTCAGGTCCTGAAGTTCTGTAGAGATCAAGTCTCTCCTACTGGCAGCATAGTGGCAGCTTTCCCCTTTCCTTATGTTTTGCAAATTAAATCCCCAGGAGAAACTCCTGGAGGCAGAAAAGGGCAGAGCAGCAGCTGACAGAGCGGGTCTCTGAAGACATATGGTGAGTTCCACCAAGGGCAGCTCTGAGAGACCAAAATTTTCTCCCAAAGCAGAAGAGATGTGAAGCGTGGAAAAAAGAGTGTAATTATGCAGCTGAGAGAGCGATGAACGTATTAGTCATTAACTTCTAGAAGAGGTACTGGAGTTTGGAGGCAAACTGAACTCCCTTTTCAGCAGCATGAAGTGGTATAGGTATAATCAACATTATTAGGGACGCCAAAAGAGACTGACTGATGGCTGACCTTGAGACAAAGTAGACGGAGTTACTCTGCTTCATTCAATGTTGAGACTATTCTGATCAAAGACAGCTCCTTTCATGTGACTGCAAGGAGAGCAGTTAGTAGCCCCCAAAGTCTAACTCACCTAGGAATAGCAAAATCATGCTGAGTGTCCAGCTGAGCTAAGTAGCACAAATGAATTTTAGCTCTGATTCTCAATGAGTTTGTGAGAAATCTGCAAATAAAGAGCTTATACCCCATGGCTGTTGACCTTTGTGGTCGCCATGGGGTTTGTGCTAACCCTATTACCACCCCAGCCTGGCCTTGTTGGGGGTTTTGGGGATAAGTCTTGCTGGCAAAGCCCTGCTGGTCCCGGTGTCACCACTGTTCCCAGCACGGCAGCTGGACTACGTTGCCTATCCACAGTGACTATTGGGGTCTGATGGCTGTTGAAGGGCTCCTCAGGGACGTAAAAGTATCTGTGGCAATGTCCATGGAGTAGTGGGATATTCAGTTAATGTGTGTGAAACAGACACCAACCGTTTTGAGGACAGAACTGATAGGGACAACTGATGACTAATGAGTCATTGGATTCTGTTTTCTGATTGTTAATTATCTGGTTTCTTCTAATTTATTCCTTATTCATTGAATAATTCCTTCTTCTTAGTCTATAGTTTGCCTGAACATTTGCTGAAACAGTAAATGCTTGTACATAAACCTGCTGGCTAGACAGATGCAGAAAATGAAGGCGAAATGATGTGAAAATACCAGCAGAGGAGAAAAATTTTCTCAGATGGCATTTGTGTTTGTTTCACCCTCCCAGGCCAATCTGTGAGGTACCAAGACAGGGTCTGGGATGGTGGGAGAGCAGCACTGATCTGCTGTAGGGCTGCTGGGTAGACTTCACTCTGCAGCCCAGCATGGGGTGTGATCTCCTGGAACAAAGGAAAAGCTGCCTTGTGCACGGACCTGTTCAACTGACTGCCGAATATTGGCAAATACAGGCCCCTCACTTCTGGTTTCGCATTATTCTGTATTCATCTCCAATACAGTCACATTTGAGTGTCCTGCTAGTTCTGTAAGACGGGCAGCACCTGAAATTCCTCACTGACATTCAGAGGCATGACTGTCTCTCATACTGAGCAGCTCACATTGGGCATGCCCACCTCCTTCTCTGCAGAACTCTGAGGCTGCACAAATTTGGCTATATCACCTATTTTTTTTTCTTTTCTCTCTTTGCCTTCACTCACTCTGTTTATCGAGCTTCACTGACCAGGTACTAAGCAAATACTGAGTATTCAGCACCAGCCTTTGGTTTCTGCACTTACAGCGCATATCTGCCCACGGGATCAAGCCCTAATTGAAAGACTAATCAGGCATGACTTCTTGGTGATTGCTTTTAATGACCTCATCCTAAGCCCTTCCAGAAGACAAAGGCAGCTGAGGGCATGAAGTGTCAAGAATGGTGGTGCTTGTCTCCCGCAGATTTGGATCTTAATGTGGCTAGGCTTTCTGAAAGTTGATGTTTAAACAAGTGACAAAATCAGCTTGGAAGATAAACAGTGATTAACTTTCTGCTCCCTTACCTGAGGAGGCTAAAGAACTCAGTCAAGAAGTATTTTAAAATTAATGTAACTTTAGTTTTTGCACACAGTGGGAGAGAAGCAGGGAATGGAGAGGATATTTACCATATTTTCACACTTACAGCTACCAGGATAGCTGGGAGAAAAAATACCTTTTTATTTATCCATTCAAGTTATAAACGAGTGTGGGTAATACGTAGGGAACTGATTGGGCCTCCCAGGGCTGCTCCCTATTGTATCATCCTTTCTCCCTCTCATTTGCCCCTGTCTTTTATTCCAATCTTATTCCTTAATGTATTCCCCCTGATTTTGTGTGCATATCTAAGCTGCGAATTGTACGTATAAGTACCAATTTACAGTACTCAGATAATGTAAGTTGTCTGCAAGGCAAAGTGGTGGAGAAGGTGGGCAGTGCTGGGTGCTTAATGTGCAGGAGCAGACTGGTGTATGCAGATGGGAGGTCGATATTCTCACAGCTGACTATAAACTACAGGTATTTACTGTGGCTACAAGGTTTTAAAAACATGAGTAAAGAGTACTGAGCCTTAACCGAGTTCTGTGCTTGAAAAGGGTTTGTTAACACACCTGCAAAATTCTGTGTGGCCATGTAGCTTAGGCAACTCTACCACGGTTATCAAAACCGAAATGTTTGAGGTACTGAGGACTGGCGAACTGACTTTAATGTTAGTCAGCACTGTACCTGCTGCTTGTGCTTCCCATCCCATTTAGGTGTAGACAGTTTTGGGCAGAACAGAATGGTATTAGTTATTGTGTTGCATCTACTTGCTTCTAAGAACAATTTAGCCGGACACAGGCAAATGCACACTCCAAAGCCAAAATAATATTAACTGGTGCTCTGCCCAGCCACTCTCAGCTAATGAACCTCATAAGGTTGCTTTCTCTCTGCCCCTAACTACTGCTCAGCAATGAGAATGGACTTCCCAGACACACATCTGTATGACTCGTAGCAGAGGTGGAAACAGATTTCTACTACAGTCACAGAAAAAATGTTAAAAGTGAAATTCTGTTATAGGCAGCTGACAATGTTCTTTTTCACTAAAGGAGCCCAGGCTTCATTTTCTCCTTCATTTAATGTATGCTATAAAACAATTCAACAAAACTTTATGAGCTAACTTTGCAAACAACAAAAATCTGTGACTGTATTTTATGCTAGGCTTTGAAGGTTGATTTTTCTGAAGTGTGCAGATGCCTCTGTCTCCAACAACATACCTTTTCCATAGCGTCTAGTGGTGAAGGTATGCATAGGAGGAGTGGGAGCTGGAGGTTTTCTTCTTTAGGCAAGGCTTTTCAACTATCTCCCACACTTTCTGTGGGACTGACTCTTTTACTCTTTTGAAGAGCATCTTGATTCTCCCACTTCCAGATTGTCAGCTGTGCAAGGTAGCAAAAAGGAGAAAGCAGAAAGATAGATAAGCAAAAAAAAAAAAACCAAAACCAAAAAAGGGGTGGTGGTGGTGGAAAGGAGACTTGCATTCATTGAAGCATATGAACTAAATGGGCTCTTTTGCTCCTTTCTGTATTTTTCTTGACCAGTGAAAACTCTTACCAGTTCTACACGCTGTCCCCCTCTTCCTTGCTGTCTTAAGAAGAAAGTGGTTCTCATTGGCAATTTTTTTCCCATTATATGCCATGGGATAAATCTGACAGTTTTTAAGCAATTAGAGTATTTCTGGATTTCTTTTCACTGTAGTTGTCTTATTGTCTTACCATGATTCTTCAGCTTTTTCTGTTCCAGTTTTTTCTATAGTGATGAAATGTATGGAAAAGTCAGATTTATTGCTCATTAAAAGGAATCCCCTTGTTTCTGTGGGATAGTTAGTGGAGAGAAGTGCTGGTGAAACAGATTGGGGGAGCATATGGGGCTGTTTGCAATTCTAGACATATTTAGCTGCTGTGTAGCTGACCTGTATAATCAGAATTAGAGGCCAGTGCTGTCTTGGAAGGTGAAATACCCAGATGTATCATTTTACAGAGGCCTTCAAAGACTCCTACTTTAAGAAGCAATGAGTCTGACTGGCAGTTGTCCTTCACTATAAATATGCTATCCAGAGGGTGTCATTTTTTCTCCAAGGGGAAGGGAAGGGCTGCCATCGACAGCTTATATGAAATGCTTAAGTTAATCTAGGTACTGGGAAAAGAGCTGTGGGCATCCAGCTGGTATCCTTTATTTGCTGACTGATAAAATGGAAGGTATTAGCTCTGTCACCACCTCATCTGGGAGGTCCAGTCTAGCATCCTTAACTCAGAGCATGTACAGTGATTATTCTAAAGTGCAGGACAAATAAGGGGAGTGGGAGCGCTCACTATGAGTGGCTGTCAGCAAGGCAGGCTGTGCTCTGGTATGGCAACAGCCTAAATGTTGCTCAAGATGCTTGTGGTATTGTGGCAGAGGAGAACTTGCTGTAGGGGATGTGTGCATCCATATGGCATGGCTGTCTTGAGCATTTCTGCTGAGTGGAAGAAGCTCTGAGAATTCATTTCTCATTGCCTCTTCCTACTGTGCCAGTGCCAGTGCACTACCACACTACCAGCCTGTGGGTTCCAGAGCAGTGGCACTGCCTTCCCACCTGCTGTGGTAGTCCCAGCTTCAGGGGGAAAAAATCACTATGTAGTTGCTGATAGAAAGTTGCTGTTGTCTGTGTTCTTTGCTTTTCATTCCT
>NW_010406894.1:22476-32507 GCF_000710305.1 Buceros rhinoceros silvestris | reverse complement strand
TTCCTGCTCTCCCTTCTATCCCAATTACAGTTTTCCATCTTTTGCTTTCCACGCACATTCTTTTGACTCAGCCAGAGCAGGGATAACAATTTAGCTCTGCCTTAAGTTATGCACCTCTCAAGTGTGCATGTCCTGAAATCTGTCCTTTAGGGTATCATGATTTTAAATGATTGCCAAACAATGGCACTTTTCAATTTAAACCATAGCCATTGTGCATAGAACACCTGTGCTGTCCCATTAAAAAGCTATTCCTTGTAGCCACACTCCATTATGCTGGTCTGTGGGTTTTCTCCACAGCTTGAGCATTTTAAAGGGGCATTTGCAACTTAACAACTGACTTGACTAGAAGTAGAGGAGCAAGACTAGCTTTCTAGGTATGCCAATATACTGATACACAGACTGAATTTCCCAGGCTGGTACAGTCTGCAACTCTTGTCAGCAAATCTAACTCCTACCCAGATTCATGTGTCAGTGGGTCACATCTTTACATTTATAGATTATAATGATTTCCTGATTTTTTTGTTTGTCTTAGAAAATATCTAACCAGCAGAAGATGGGATGTTCCCACGACAAATCTTCATGGTTCTTTTTTCATGCTTGAAGACACCACTCATTTTGGCTTTATTAAAATAATAATAATCCCAAAGGAATACAGATCTGATGGCTCATAGTGTTCTTGCAGCAGCTTGTCTTCATCCAGACTTGTAAATCTGAAGGAGGCGGAAAGCTCTGAGGAGCTAAGGAGAAGAGAGAGTTTGTTACAGCTTTAGCAGGTTTGATTGTTTGATCTTTGTCTTACAGGTCTGCTAAAAGAAAAAAATTGCTGTGTCTACCAAATCTCTGTGTAGAATGAAATCCTCATGCATAAAAAACCTGCTACCAAAGGCTACTTGGGTTTATATGCTGGTGAATCTGAGTAAATTATCACGACAAAGAATCCTACTGCTCAGAGCACCTTTTTTTCCCCTGTGGCCTTAACAGCAACATGGGGGACAGCAATATTGCAAAGCTCTGGTAAATGGATTGCACTTAGCAGAAAGAAATGGTGAAAGGAATACTTTTCCAGAAAGCCCAAAGATAAAATTCAGGAAGAATTTCAAGTGTTACAGAAACAAAACTTTGTAAAAGGACTTAGTTCAGTGCATTAGACTGAAAAATACTGAATAATGCAGTGAAGCTCTGCATGGATAACTGAAGAAGTATTGAAATGATTAGCATAATACATTTTTCTCATTCAAAGAGACCATGGTTTTCATGGGGTTTTACCAGCTGGAGGAGTCAACACAATCTGCAGTGCTCTGCAGTTACTTGTTTGTGCAGGTAACAGGCACACTCACTGCCACATCCTCTGCCCCATCTTATCTCTCCCAGCATAACTCCAGATTGCTTCTACCTGGTGAAGCATGAGTGTGTTTACAAGTGTTCATCTGCCAGAAGGGAGGAATCTGTGAATCCAACAAGCACCGAATGTTGCAGAAATCGGGCTTGACTGACTAAACCTTCCTCCCCTACCGCATCATACAGTGTGGTCTGGACTGTAGATTTTATGTGAACAGTAAAGGTCTTTGGGAAAGTTCCCAGAAAAGGGAGTAAGTTACCCTTAGTTCTTCTTCTAATGTGGGATTTCAGAAGATGATTCCAAACCTATTAAAATTTTGATCTCTAATAAGCTTAGTGTAAAATACTGGAGCTTATTAATCTCCTCAGCCTCTCTGCTGAATAAAATAAGGAAGAAATGCATCCTACAGATGGAATCAAGCATTTTTTACTCCAAAGGAAAGTTCACCTTTTGGGAACTGTTATGTCTTTGAATACGCTGAATTAAGAAAAAGCAACAATATAATTACTTCTTTTAAAGGGTATTTTCTTTTGCAAATAAATTAGTATCTTCTAGGTAAAAGAGGAACAGTTGAAGGAATAGGGTATTACCATCTCAGTCATTGAATATCTATGAATATTGGTAGAGAACTTACTACTAGCTATTTTTATTTAGCCTTTTCCTGACAATTAACCGTATGTTCTGTGGGAGTTTTATCAGCATGTTGCAGAAGTGTCCCCGGATGCAGGATGCACAGGAACTCTTGGGTAAACTTAACTAGTGGTAGAATGTAGTCTTTAAAATCTCTGTGTATTTTGTAGTAATTAATCATGATTTTAAATCTCTGTGGGCATTTCACAGTAATTAGTCATGGTGAGACAAATATCTCATTGACAGCAAGCAGTATCTCTGTTTCTGAGAAGCCAGTTATCCACAGTCAGTATACGATCTCTCTCATGCATAAGTGGCATAAAATGGATCTGTGAATCTGAAATAGACTTGAGCAGCAGGGAGCAGTAGTGTGACATACAGGAAAAGAGAGTCTACTGCTGTATTTGGAGACTTAAACAAATAATGAAAGTGACCTTATGTACAGCTGAAAATATTCAGTACCTCTGTCTGAAGTGAGACAAGGTGGACTGCTAATTCCTTGGATGACTCTGAAGACACTCCAAGTGTTGTAGCTGAGATGGCTGCAAGTGAACTCCTGGGGTACACTAGGTCAAGTTTTTGTCTTTGCCTACTGTATAATATCTCTAATAAGAAGAAAAAGCTGAATGGAATGAAAAGGAGCACGTTCATTTATTTAGATTAGCCAGCAAAATGACAAGTATGTCTTGATGCCAAAATAAAGCTACACAAACCACCCTCTTGAGAGGAGACATATGCAGGGGAGGTGCCTGGAGCATTGGGCCATGTGGAAGAAGATGAGCAGCACGAGAGGCTGTGGCATGGTGTGAAGTGTGCCACCTTGTAAGTCCTTTTTGACTGCAGTGCTCTGGATCGTAGCCCACCTTTCAGTGCCTTGGGTGCTTTGCTGCTTCCTCGGTCCTGGCACCAGCCTCTCCAGGCCACCAAATAAGATGATAGACCCAAAGTAAGACTGTGGTGACGTGCTCTAGAGGCATGTGAAACCTGGCACTAGACATGGAGCACCCTGAGGGGAAAGAGAGATCTGTGATGATCAGTCTGTGTGAATTAACGGCTCTGCAGCCTTCACACTGCTTTCTGCTACAGACAGGAGACTACAGAGATAAGCAATGCTTGAGGAAGATTTATTTGCATAGGAAAAAATCCTGACAACTGGCACCTGGGAGTTATCTGGGCTGCTTTTTATTTGTTTTATTTTTAAGGAGAAGGATATTATTACCTGCAGGTGAGTGTACAAAATGTTTTTCTCCTGTTACTCAGGGCAATCACAAAATTCTCACTTATTCCAAGAGAAGCAAGACCAAGGGCTGAAATGATGCCAACATTTCTTCTTCCCTTTCTCTTTTCTCTCCTTTTCTCCCTCACTTCCTTCGTTCCACTCCCTCTTTCCCTTTCCTCTGTACCACTGATGCTCTGTGTAAATTTCCATAGTTTCCAAAACACCCTCAACAGCCTTCTGGCTGTTGCATTGTTTGAGTTCTTTACAATCTCCAAATCAGTAAGTCTTCCTGAAGGCCAAATACTCAAATACACAGCGCTTAGTCTTCCAGCCAAAATACCATATATACATTAACAATACTGTCACGGCCCTCTGTAACTTCTTACAACATTGAGATTCAAAATTCACAAGTCTTTCAGACACAGCACATGATAAAATACAGAATCTCCTTATTACCTTAAAAGGCAGGAAATTTACATTTATATTTAAACAACACTAGAAAGCATATGGAAAGAAATTGCTAAGTGGACTAAAGGGAGGAAAGTCATTCAGTGTTGAGGGAACAGTGCTACCTGCTGGGATTGGATGTAGGTTGCTGTAGCAAAATCGGCTTCAAAAAGACTGAAAATGAACTCAAGCAGAAAGATCAAGAGAAAGTTACTCTACTGCTGCTGTTTCTAGAGATGTTAAAATTACCACACATTTCTAAGGCAGCTATTACAAATATGTTTATTATTACTTGGATTGTGAATGACACAATAAGAGTTTTAAAATGGTAACACACTGGCAGAGGATACAATAAATTAAGACTCTTGGCTATTTCAAGTTTACAAGTCAAGTTATCTTCCCTAAGTTGTCTTTAACGATATGTGGCAGAACCTACAATCAGTCTGGAGATAAGTGTGGGGGAAAGAGACAGGATTGGTGTGGAAATGCCCCTACACTGTCCTGCCAACAAGTAACGTCCTGTCCCCAGTCAGAGTGATGTCCCAAGGAGGGTGGTGTCTTGGAAGGTGAATGTCAATTGTCACGATGCCCTATTGAAGTAACTTATAAGGAAAAGAAGGTGGATGTGTGGCATAGGCTTTGTTCCTCAGAAGAAAGCATATAATTTCTCTTCAGCTTCATAGATATGAAAATCCTGAATCTGTGTCTCAGGCAGGGCAGCTCTCGCTTATCAAACACAGCAGGAAGAAGGAGAGGCATTTTGCACACAGCTCAGAGCAGCTGTTCAAGTAACAGAAATCCAGTTAATCCCCTTACAGAAAAATCTTTATAAAAATTTGCCAAAGACAGAAAAATTGAATTAATCTAATAAATCAAAGGTTTTTTGATATATCGCAAGTGTGGCAATGCTGACATCATGCTTCTAAATAGGAGATGTATGAGCACAGAAACTGACGACCTTCTTTGCCCAAAATTGTTCTACTTAAAATTAGGGTCAATTAGTGGACAAAATAAGGAGCAGGTGTCTATTCTGAATTATCACAATTAGATTGAGATACTGATAAGATATGAAACTAAGACAAATGAGTTTCACTGTTGTGCCTGGGACTCCAGAGCCGGCTGTATTAATACTGTTGTGCCATAATCATCCTGACTCTGAGAGATGCCATGGCCAGACAGTCCTAGAGGGAGGGAGCAGATGATACTGTGCCAGCTTTGTCTGGCTGCCAGTTGCCTTTTGAAAGGTACAATCTCTACAGCTGTCCTCATCCCCTGCTTTTTTAAGCAGCCTTTTCTACCCTGTTTCTTCTCACTCCTGTCCTTCCTTTTGCTCTCTACTTAAGGAAACTTTGATTTAGCTAGTGAAGACTGAATCTTTTGAACACCTCCAAAATGGCAGCTAAAAACAGTATATTACACAGATTAGAACTGGCATTAGATTGGCAGTTTTTGAGGTGGCTGACATAGGCAAGTGTCGTGCTTAAATTTCTCTAACAATGAGACTGAAAGTAAAAACCAGAACCAAAGTCATACTTCCTGGTTGTGCTGTGGATTCTTTTCCTCTGTTGTATGTGCTTCACTTGTTTGCCTTCAAGAAGCAGGATTAGGTCATAGCAACATATCCAGGCCACCTTAATAAGCTTTTCTCTTTTTCAAAAGCTTGCCAGCATGTTCTGAAAATGTCACACAATTTGTAAAAATTTTTAAGTATGTATTTGTAGGATTCCTCAGTGATGATGCATTTGTGTTGGGTAAGGTTTAATAAAACAACTTATTTACTTCTCTAAGCTGCATAACATCATCAGAGATGACAGGCTTTACCTCTGCATTTTAGAAACAAATAAAAAAAAAGAAATCGAAAAATAAAAATTCCAGTTACCTGTCATTTCAAAATAACAAAGACTGAATTGCAGTAGCTGGTATTGTTATTACAGTCACAGTAAGCAAGGGAGAGTTTTCTTTATGTTCCTTTAAACTTGGATATTCAGGTGCTGAATAAACACAATGATTAATATAAATATAATTTTGAATGGAAAATGTATGTAATGCTATTTAAATCTTCTAGACCAAAGAGTCTGTTTTACACTTTGCCGAAGTTTACTGTTTTGATAAGAATTGGCCAGTCCATTTCTTGTTGAGCCACTCCATGCTCACTGCACATTCATCAAAGTGAGATGTTTATGGAATAACTTTGCACAAGGTGAGGCACACAGAACAGTACCTCAGTAAATGCTTAGACAGGTTTCCCCAATGTCAAAGGATGTCACATAAAATTTATTATTAAAATAAAAATCTAGGGAAAAAATGTTTTGTAGGAACTTCTGTGTGAACTATGGAGAAAGATTACCATGCAGTCACATCAAGTTCTCTAGACAAATTCTGTCTTCACTTCTTGGTTTAGCTCCTGCACATTGTTAGCACCTAAATAACAGAAACAATAAAGAGGGATTATAAATACTGTAAAGTACTGCAGTGTTACCACAACAGGAACTGAAATTTGGGTACTGCAAATGCCAGTGTCTGCCATACATTTAAGTAGTGTACATTCATCAAAGACCTTACAGAGACTGAACACCCTTACTTCAGACATTGTCTGATGCTCTGAGATGACATACTTCAAAACTCTTCTGCTTTAGGGTTAAAGGTATGGAGGAGCCTGCTGCCACAATGTCAGAACATTATCCCTAGCAAGTAGTTAGGGATACCATTATTACCTAGTGGAAAAGCTTAACAGAGCCAACTGAAGGCTTTTCTGTGATGTGATATATTACCTCTATGTGGCCCTTAGCAAGGAATCCACTTCATTTCCATAAATTCTTCATAAACAAGCTCCTTGCAGGTAGATGCAGAGGGCCCACTGAAATGAAAACAGCCCTGACCAGAGAACTAGAACAGCATCTCCAGTCCTTCTGTGCTAACTGTCAGAGGTGCTCAGATGCTTATACAAATTAAAGGTGGATCCTTGGTTACTTTTGTTGCTTTTTATGCCGGCCTATGGTAGGCTAATGCCTGCAGCCCTTTAGTATCTATGTGTCACTTCTTTGAAGGCATTAACATCTAGCATACTGACCAGATTTGACACGAAACCTAGATGGGCCATATGTTGGCCCTTCTCCGAGCAAAAAATCTAGTTCTTAGCGATGTTTTGGTGTTGCTAGTAGCTATTTCTGATTAACTTTTGCCTTATAAAATGAGTGTCCATATATACTACAACACTTAAGGAAGAATACCAAAATTTCAGAGGACAAATATCTGTTCAGTACTTGCAGACTAAGATGTACGCACCCACAGATAACAGGGATATGTGTCATCAATGACTTTAACTGCACAGCATTGAAAATTAACCCATTAGACAAATGAAGAACAGCTCCAATGGAAGTTCTTTGATCTTTCAATCCCAGCCTTAATTCTACGTTCTTTCTCTAGACTATGAGCTGGCAATGTTTTAAAATCCTTTCGTACTGTTTTTTTGTCTCTGGAGACTGAAATTTTCTGTATGGTTGTACCATAACAGGCAAAATAGACTTACCTGTGTTTCTGAATTGAAGCTTATGTTTTCTATTATCTCTGTAAAATCATCTTCCATAGCCATCTGTCCCTTGTTCTCCTCAGCCCTCTGTTCTTCCTATCGTTAATCCAAACAGTGTACCTGTTGGAGGATTGCCCTTATGCTGAAAGGAGAATTCAAACCATTCTAGGGTGAAAAGAGAGCTATCCATCTGTGAGAAATTCTAAGCTGCATGTGCTAAATTTTTCTGGGGCAAGTCAAGGTTCGGAACATGTAATTGATTTATTGTGTTCATTAACATGGTGGAATGCAACCAGTAGAGTGCTGCTGTTGAGTTTACTGCACCTGTCCTGTAATGCAATACCCAGCCATTATCAGATGTACTTAGCATGTTTGAGGCAATGTATTAGTCTGCCACAAATGCTTTTTAAAAGGAAGAGGGCAGTTATATTGAGTGCTTCTAGACTTTCCTGAAGAGTCTAAAAGCTTTTTAAAGGAGTAAAAAAATGATCGCACTAGAAGAGATGAATCAAGGCTCTTCAGGAAAACTTTGTTACGGATAGAGCATTGCTGTTAGCAAAGCAGTGACATAGGAACCCAAGCAATATAAATTTAAAAGTGTAGATACCAACAGTATAAGAAAAAACTCTGGTAGTGTCATTCATCCACAGAGCCTCTGCATATTACAGCTTGTACAGGAAGACCAATACTGTGGAAAAGGTTGATGGAATGCTGAGCCCTGAAAAATCTGACATCTTGAATCTAATGTATCATTGAGTAGTGAAAAAAAGACAGCGTGGATGGAGGACAAACACATATGATATTTTCTCTCTTATAACAAAGAAAAAGAGAAAGGTTTCCCTTAGTTGTCAAAGGTATTGTGGCACCTACCAGTGACTGAAGATAGCTGTGAAAATTGCTCACAGAAGTATCCAACCTGAGAACTCGAGATCATAAAAAGTAGATCTAAGTGCAATTTGAAAGTTGCCCAAGATAGTCGGCCACTGCAGTCTTGGGCCAGATGCAAGTCAAATGATTTTGTACATGTCTTCCACAGAAAGTTCACCTGCTCAGAACAGCAGATAGCAGGATGTGCTTCCTGCTTGGATCTCTTTTGTCCACACACATATTGTAATGGAAATTTCTTTTTCTGTGGTGTCAGTTGCCTCACAGTGTTTGGTGGCAATATTGTGTTGGAGGAATGTTCTATAGAATGTTACTTTTGTTCTTTCTTGTTTTTATAAGATGTTCTTATCCTGATTGACAGCACATAGTGGAGGAACTGGTACAGAGAATTCATCTGAAGACAAAAAACAAAAGTTGATTTTTTGTGTGTAAAGTACTCTGATACAAGAATGACAAACATGGCAAGAAGGCCAGCGCTGAAAAGAATCCAGAAAAGTTTATTTTATTATGGGAAAAACTGGCAGAGCTACAACCATGTTCAACTATGCAATGTAAGTAAAACTATAATAGTTGCCATTTATACACTCTGACTTGAAAACAGGCTGTTGTGCCGTTTCTGTGTAGGCTGATATTGCATGTTCTCCATACAAGATTGCTTTTTTCCTCCACAAGCCACGTCCCTGGTATCAATCAAAGAGATTATTCCAAAGTGACCTTGTTGTAATATTATGTATATTAAATTTATACATAATCTCAAATAAGGTGCAGGTTTGCATTATTGAATATATGAGTAGAGCAAGCAGTAGCAGTATTAATTTTATCTAATGTCATGCCTACTATATTAAGTTAAAAGGTGGGAAGACTTACCATCCATTTCAAGCGAAGTTATACCAGTTTGATACTAACATTCTCATCAGTTTATTATTTTTTTAATCTGTAGTATAAAAATGGAGACATTGTAATACAGCCATCAGGGGTCTGGCTGCCTGGCAGGGGTGGAGGATTACAGCGGGGCTGGATAGTGGATGTAATGGGCCAGACCCTGTGGTCCCACGCTGGCCCTGCTGTGGTGGAGCTGGGAGGTCTCATCCATGGGTGTGGATCAGAAGCAGTGCACCCATGGTGGGGCTGCAACCACAACCACCCCACAGGCTGCCTGGGAGCCCCCCATGTCCCCTGAGGCATAGGGCTGCCCCTGGCTCTGCTGGTGGGGAGCTGGCCCTGAGCCCTAGCATCTGAACCCCAGGAGAGGTGATGCTCTCAGCATCTTCACAACAGCAAGAAGAAATGAGAAAAGCACTCTGGAGAGATTATATATGGAGAGAAGATGTAGTGAGCTTTGGGGCATACATTTCTCAGTGCGTATACAAGGCACCAATTTGCATTTTTTAATGTATGAGTAGAGCAAGTAGTAGCGTAGTGATTGTATTTAGTGTAGTCCATTCCTTACAGTCCATTCCTCTGTGAAGCTACATAAATATGTACTGGGTAGCTCCTGTGTTGTACTGCACAGATATTCAGATGACAATTTAACTTGTCCTCTCTGCCTGGTGACACGCTTCTGCTTCTCTCCTCACAGCTCCTTCAATTTCAAGGTGTTCCTCAGCCCTCTGCCTGGGGTGGATGAGTGCCAGGGACATGTGGCTTTGAGAAAGGAAATCCCCTGTCAGGAGCCATAGAGTATAACACATTCTGTATGTTTGGGCACGGGGCATTTTACTCCCTAAGCTTTGATTTCCCGTGCGAAACAGAATCCTATTGTTGCAGATTTAATCTTGCAATGCCAGTGAAAAAGAAATTACATGGCAAAACACATATAAAGAGGATGACAATTCAGATGTTTTGAAGGCTTTTCCCCCAGCTGAGATGTTTCTGTAAATCCACTTCATCTGCCAGAATATCGAGTCATCAGAATGTCCTCAATGATGAATCATTAGAACGTCATTAGAACATGGTCCTTAATATCAGTCACAGTCACAGGA
>NW_010406894.1:21348-22360 GCF_000710305.1 Buceros rhinoceros silvestris | reverse complement strand
CCATAATCTAAGCCAGAGCAGCACACTTAGAGCCATCTAAATGTTTTTTGAAAGCTAATACACTTTTCACTTAATTACATTTTCAAATTATATAGCCATTTTGCAGTGATTCATTGTAATTATAATCTGTATTTAATTTAAAGTAAAAAGCATACACAATAATCTTTGGCATAAACACACTTTAGTCAGTGGGCAGGGTGGAATTAACCCTGCAAAAAGACCTTTTAATGACTCAGCTTTCCCATAAAAGTATTTGTTAAAATGGTCCTGATACTGGTACGAAAATGTGAATAATTGTAGCTGTGCATAGCTGCGTACAAAATCCCTTCAAATTTGCCAGAAAAAAATGCCCAATTGTAATCATAGAATCATCTGGTTAGAAGAGTCTTTTAAGATCATCGAGTCCAACCATTCACCCTGCACTGCCTGGGTCCCTAAACCATGTTCCTCAGCACTACATCTACACGACTTTTAAACACATCCAGCAATGGAGACTCCACCACCTCCCTGGGCAGCCTGTTCCAGTGCTTCACAACCCTCACTGTAAAGTTCTTCCTGATATCTAACCTAGATCTTCCCTGGTGCAACTTAAGGCCATTTCCTCTCATCCTGTCACTTGTCACATGGAGGAAGAGACAAACCCCCACCTGTCTAAAACCTCCTTTCATGTAGTTGTAAAGAGCAATAAGGTCTCCCCTCAGCCTCCTCCTCTCCAGGCTAAACAACACCAGTTCTCTCAGCTGCTCCTCATAAGACCTGCTCTCCAGATCCTTCACCAGCTTTGTTGACCTTTTCTGAACATGCTCCAGCACCTCAATGTCCTTCTTGAAGTGAGGGGCCCAAAACTGGACACAGTACTCAAGGTGTGACTGCACTAGTGCCAAGTACGGGGGGACAATCACTTCCCTGCTCCTGCTGGCTGATTGTATTTCTGATACAAGCCAGGATGCTGTTGGCCTTCTTGGCCACCTGGGCACACTGCTGGCTGCTCTTCAATCCGGTGGGTACCAAG
>NW_010406894.1:20178-21191 GCF_000710305.1 Buceros rhinoceros silvestris | reverse complement strand
TGACCAGCCCCCCCTCAGCAGTTTTCCAGCCACTCCTCCCCAGGTCTGAAGTGTTGCAGGGGATTGTTGTGACCCAAGTGCAGGACCCGGCACTTTGCCTTATTGAATGTCATACTATTGGCCTCAGTCCATTGATTGGGCCTGTCCAGATCTCTCTGTAGAGCCTCCTGACCTTCAAGCAGATCGAGATACCCACCCAGCTTCGTGTCATCTGCAAACTGACTGACAGTGCACTCAATTCCGTCATCCGGATCATTGACAAAGATGTTGAAGAGGACAGGCCCTAATACTGAGCCCTGGGGAACACCACTGGTGACCGGCCACCAGCTGGATTGAACTCCATTCGCTACCACTCTCTGGGCCTGGCCATCCAGCCAGTTTTTTATCCAGCAGAGAGGACACTCATCCAAGCCATAGGCAGCCAGTTTCTCGAGGAGAATACTGTGGGAAATGGTGTCAAAGGCCTTACTAAAGTCCAAGTAGACAATGTCCACAGCTCTTCCCTCAACCACTAAGCAGGTCACCTTGTCAAGAAGGAGACAGGTTGGTCAAACAGGACCTGCTTTTCATAAACTCATGCTGACTGGGCCTGATCACCTGGTTGTCTTCAGGAGAAACAATATGAATTAAACTCTCAGCTTATAGGTGTCTATATTAGCAAAAGCACTTTTGACGTGTTCTCTGGGAGCAGCCTGTGTCTTTACATTGAGTCATTACCTGCAAAGTAAAGCATATCCTCTAGATGCTCCTGAGCCTGGACTGTTGTGCAGATAGTTAGTAAGGACAACCCACATTGAGTATCTGAATGTACAGGAAAGAAGCAAAAGCCATAAGCAACACTGACAAAATCATATGCCATATATTCAACTTAAGCGTAAGATGTAACGACGTGGTGAGGTTGGTTGTGCAATGTATTTTTTTGATAAATTCTGCTCTTTTTAATAGAACTGAATAGACTGTATCCAAAGCCACAACTGGTCAGATCTAGAACGTGTATTACCTCTTCATTCCTG
>NW_010406894.1:0-20063 GCF_000710305.1 Buceros rhinoceros silvestris | reverse complement strand
GCTATACCAGTGTCTAAAGCCCGAATAATAACAAACCCCACACAACACAAACATCCCTGAGGTGAAGATCAGTGATTTTTCTTGGATATGCCCTCTCTTTATTTTTCATGGAGTTCCACTGAGTATCTTCTGTTTGGATTATCTCAGGAACTACCATGTTATCAAAAACCTATGGCTAGTTTCCAAACAACAGCTAGTCTGTGGTGATTCAAGGTGGATCATTCTGTGCTAATATAAATAAGTTATAGTCCTATATATTGTGATAGTAAATCTGCTGTTATTGTGGCAGCTTTTTGTCTAGCGGCTTTATCTGCTAACACTTGAAGGGAATTATTATCCCAGATTATCTGCAGCTGAACACTTTTAAATCAATGCAGTTACGGAAGCAAAAAACATGGCTCGTTATTATTATAGTTGTTTGTACTATTGTAGCACCTGAGAAAGGACTGGAATTTCATTACAATGAGCAATCTCTGAACTTACAGGAAGAAATTCCCCTGTGAGGGTTTTACAGTTATATGTAAAATAAGATATAATTACTTGTTGAAAGCAACAGGAAAAATGGAGCACATTCTAAGAAGTGGATATGATTCTAGGGTTGGCTGGATATGTAACAACCTAGTGTTCCTGCATGAATTAACTTCATTAAAAATTAAATAAACTAATAAACAAATATCAGCAGTCCCCCATCGACCCCTATTTTCAAAGAACCGAATGGCTTATAGCTCTCTGCTATTTACCAGGACATTTACAGTTGAATCAGACTGACTGAGCAATTGATCTGTAACTGAAGTTGCTTTCATTGTGTCAAAACTCAATTCTTTGCTGAACACTTGGTGTTCTCTGAGAACAATAGTTTCTTCACTCATGTGTTGACAAAATTTTCTTTACCATCTCAAGGCTAAACAGAGTAGCTTCCTGAATACTAGCTTTTAAAAATCTCTTTTGGAAGTGGCTAAAGCTAGACCACTTCACAATATCAACTTAACACCTGAGAAGCTACTGTGAAGGAGATGCTGCAGTTTAGAGTCCTGGTATGGCTCTTTTCCCTACTGCTCACTTGTGAAGACCCTTTCACAGGCAATTCTGAAAATTCTGAAAAAACATCCTTAACATGCTTGGAGCATTTTGCCTTGGTCTGGAGATCTCTCTTGTACTTCACATCCCCAGGGAGAATGATGGCTGCATTCGTGACTTGTATGATAAAACCTCTGCTCAGACATTTCCAGCGCAGTGCCCGTCCTGCAGAAAATTAGGAGCCTGGGGCTGTGTGAGGTTCCTTTCAGGAGCAGGACCTCAGACAGCGATTACAATTATGATAAACCTCTCTGCTTCTGAAATAGAGATACTGCTCACTGGGATGACAGTTGTCAAGACAAAGCGTAGTTGAAATATGTCATTCACCTTAACAGCTGATCAGCTATGAAATACCACAATGAACATCTAGGAAAGGTGTGACTGGCCGAAGTTCAGTTCTGGCTTATGTGTTTTGTGCATAGGAAAGACAAATTTCTGTCTGTCTGCACTGCTGCGCGGTGCACGTGAAGTGAGGCATCAGGTCCCTGAGAGTCTGCCACCTCCTGGACGTTCGGATGCCAGCTCAGAGGCAGCATGGCTGAGGGCCTCCCCTTCCTTTGGTGACGTTGGATCCAGGCTCCCAGATGGTCCTGTGGGGGATGCCCCAAGCAGGAACAACCATGCTTTCTGGGGGAGATGCTTTCAAACTGAGCAACTACCAGCTGGCCCATGCTGTGCCCTGACTTGCATCACTGGAAAGACAAATGACCAGGCTTGTATCTAGGGACCTGTTTTTGTCTGTTATAGCCTCTGAAGTTTGGGGGTTTGATTTTTTGTTTGTCTGGGTTTTTTTTAAGAAAAAGGACAATTACGTTTTCCATAAACTGCAAGGGAAATCCTGCGCTCAACCTCTTTTCCTGTAATGCCACGCTGGTATACTTCAGCTTGCAGAAGTGGTGATCTACTGGACAGCACTATTTATAATATCACCTGATGTTTTCTATCATCCAGTTTCACACAAAGAAGGGACATTTTCCAGAAGAAACTCAGTAATTAAGGTCCTTTGCATTTTTTTAGGCTTCTTACTTGGAGCAAATTCATGTAGAACTGCAGTGCTCTCAGTCCTCCTCTTCAGCTGCTGCTGACACATAACATGAGGAGCAGAGTTTGTCAAAGATTCTAAAGTAGCTTCTCATACTTGCATTTCTGTAGTTTTTCGATATGTTGAATGCTCATAGTTGCTCAGAAAGAAGAGCGTTTGTCATTTCTGGACTGAGGAAGGGGCAAGCTTAGATACAGGAGCCTTGGTTTTTCTTTATGGCAATCACATCCTTCTGGGGGCTGACAAACTGGCAGGAAACTAGTTTTGTGGAGTTAAGGGGTTTGGGTAGTAAATAGATTCATTAAAAAAATTATCACCTATTCCACTGTGTTTTAGGCAGTTCAGATGCCAGCATCTCATTCAGGCCTACACAGAGCATGTAGGCTCCAAAAAATAGGCTCTGTTGCTTTTATTGAACAGAAAAACTTCACAGATCACAGTTAATGCACAACTCATGTTTCTGGGTAGAAACATGGAAGTGGCAGCAGAGGAAGATACAGGTCTCAGATCAGCTATAAATCACTCAAGAAGGTGAATTATAACAATTCCATTCTCTGAGGATTAAAGACCCTTAAACCAGAAAGGTCTGGTCATACCTCTGTCAGCTCTCCAACATTCTTTTTAAGAAGAAAAGAGGTAAATTTACACCAGTCCATGTTTCAGTAAATAAGGAAAGACCCCAAGTAACCTTCTAAAGCTGCTGCAAAACCTTTTTCTTTTTATTTTCTTTTCTTATTTTTTTTTTATACTGTGGGAAAAGTTTACTGTTGTTTAGACAAGTTTTCTTCCTGACTAGTATTGACCAGTGTGGAAGATTCAGCTCATGCCTGTGTTTAGATACAGCTTCGTAGCATTTTACTTCTCATTCGTAGGATGTAGTTTAAAGATGCTGGTGCTCTGTGTTCTTGCTGCATGTTTTATTTCATTATTTCTGTCTAAGATTAGCTGTTCATTTGGGGAATTTCCAAGTGCTGTGCTGGAGCAGAAAGATAGAGATGGCAATGGGCGTGTACAATTCCCTCTAGATATACCAAGGCTGCAGTCTGCTTTGTGTGTATAAAGTTGAGGGGAAGAACACTAAAGTATAATTAAGACACTTACATAAATACTGGATTAAAATAACAAAAACAACAATGGAGTTCAGGAAATATGAAGTTCCTATCTTGGAGTAGCGAATTGCTATATTTGAAGGACTAAGGAAATAATGTTTCAGTAGACGTACGCTTTAGCCATAGATGAAATTCTAGCCATTTTTGAAGAGAGAATTCCAGGGAATATTTTTAATATGTGTATTGGGTCAGGCAGGATGAAGTAAGCCTTTTTCACAGCAGCCCTCACAGGGCTGTGCGCTTCTTGGTACAAGGAATGGTCTCCATGAAGTTATTTTAAAATTCCCAAGGATTTTCTTTCTGAAATTGCTCACCTGTTTCTATAAATGGAATTTATATTTCCACATCTCCAAGGTTTAGTGATATAAGTAAAGAGGATAAAATACACTATTCTTAAATTATTTGAGTGTGGGAAACAGATCCCATGGGCCCTAAGAATATAGGCAAAATTTGCAAAGATAGTCTAAGATACAGGTCGGTGTTTAGTGAGGTTCAGAAGAGCACCTAAACTATTGTTTTGTGACATACAAAACTCACTGTCTGTAAGGTATTTTTAAAAACTGTTTCTAGAGACATGTATCAGAAATACTTTGGCTTTTGGCTGTGTGCAGTACCATGGTAACTAATACGTGGTAAATGACATAAGTTCTAATCTGATGTGGAAATATTTTTTCTAACTTTAAGAAAATTGTATGTACCTCCATCTTGGAGATGGTTCTTGAAAAGAATTGGACTGTCAGTGTTTCAGCTCTTGTCATGATTTAATAACACTAGGATAACCAGACATGCTATCTTTAGATTAATAGATAATATAAATAAGGACGACTAATTATAAGCAATTTAAAAACTAAAGCAATCATTTAGTGTGTCAGTAGCTGGCAAGGAAAATTGATTTTTAATTATTTTCACAATTCATTAAGTATTTGTTGGTTTTGGGCAGGGTGTGAAGAGAGAGTTATTTCAGATTCCAGCAGCTAACTCTACCTGAGCGCCATTCATCAATCCCGCTTGATGGACAGCAAAGACCTTCAGAGTGGTTTACAGACAAGTGTCACCTTTGCTTCTGGCTGGGAAATGGGAAGTGCCTCAGCACTGCTGGGAGGAGGAGGAGGCTGGCAATAATTTACTGCATTGGATTTGATCTTGGAGCAGGGCCAGGTTGAGTTCTGCCTGCCTGGGAAGTCTCCCTGGTTGTCCTCTGGCGTTTCCCAGCAGGAAACCTTGTGTCAAAACCAGTCCTAACAGAAATTTGCCCAGACTCTTCTCAAAAACCATCAGTCAAAAAGAGCTCATCATTCCCCCACATGACCTATTCCAGTGCTGGGCCACTTAAAGCTGTTAGGAAATTATTCTTGCCCCATCTCCTGAATTTACAATATAAACCTGTTGTGCTTAATCCTTTTGCCAGTTACCTTGGAGAAGAATTTATTCTCTTCTTTTTAGCAGGAAGGTTTGGAGTGTTTTAAAAACTGTTATTGTGTTTCCCTTTGGTTTTCTCTAAGTAAGACTAAAGCAGTCCATTTATTTTGGATAATTCAGACTTGGCACATCACAGTGTACATTGCCAGATGCCCTCATGATCATATTGTGTATCTCTAACACTTAGATGTCTCAGCACTAAGTAAGGTATTAGTATCTCACTGTGCTCATACACTAAGCAAACAAAGGTCTCTTTTATTGTCTATTTATGCAATTTATTTATGGTACATTATTTATTTGCAAAACATAGCTCCAGCGTCTCTTATACTAACTTCTGATCACACCTAAAATGCTCTTTGTCATAGATGTGAATACAATTTGAAAGAACAAGGCAAAACAGCAGGCCCTGTTGCTATTCACAATATTATTTTGTAATGATCTTTTGCTTTGTTAAACCATAAAAACTACTTTAGAAATTGTTGACGAAAGTGTATGGTTTATGTTGCATATGGTCTTAATTGGTATAGTCTTGATTGTCGTCACTGGTCATTTAGCTGAGGTTAGTCTCGTGGGCTATGACAAAAATCTGATCACCCACAGAGACCACCAAGGGGTCTCACGGCACAGGTAAGTCACAGAATCATAGAATCACAGAATCATCTGGTTGGAAGAGACCTTTAAGATCATCGAGTCCAACCATACCCCCTGCAGTGCCAGGGTCCCTAAACCATGTCCCTCAGCACCAAATCCACATGGTTTTTAAACACTTCCAGGGATGGGGACTCCACCACCTCCTTGGGCAGCCCGTTCCAGTGCCCAACAACCCTTTCTGTAAAGAAATTTTTCCTGATATCCAACCTAAATCTCCCCTGGCGTAACTTGAGGCCTTTCCCTCTCGTCCTGTTGTTCTCAATATGGGAGAAGAGACCAACCCCTACCTCCCTACAACTTTCTTTCAGGCAATTGTAGAGGGTGATAAGGTCCCCCCTGAGCCTCCTCCTCTCCAGACTGAACAGTCGCAGCTCCCTCAGCCGCTCCTCATAGGACATGAGATCCTAAAGCCAATAAGGCAAGCTCAAAATGAATGAATGGCCAGGCAACCTCCCTTCTCCCCAGATACAAGAACTTCCTAATCAAGGCAAACCATGAGAGGATTTATCCTGTCCAGCAGCTGCGAAGCAGCTAATAAATGTATTTTCACAAAACAGTGTTTTGGTCTTATCCCTCTTGTCTGCTTTTTGTGATTCTTGTAGCTCTAACTTTAACTGGATGTGTTTAAGTGCAGGAGTAGTAGACAAGATAGCTGGTGACAACCAAAGAAGATTGAGCAATAACAATTATTTATGTGGCTTTTCAGTTCCTGAAATATTGTTTCAAAGGTAACCGTTCCCATCCCATCCCTCCTCATCTCATCCTGGAAAAGACCTGGTGTGTCTAATAGGACACAAATTAATTAGAACAGATCCAAAACTAATTGTCTTTTTAGGTCACTTAGTCATTTGTCTCAAACAATTGAAGACACAGGATTATAGTTAAAACTTCCAGCCCATGATATGATAAAATGCACACCATGATAGCAAAGCAAGTGGTTGAACACGTTGCAGGATGTTGTAAAGTTACCACCTCAGAGAAAGTCTATTCCCTTCTGAACCTGTGAGCTGTTGAGGAAATTAGGAACAGAAGATGATTTTGGAGGCAAATTTGCTTTTCTTCTTAAACTGCCAAATTGTGCAACAGCATCAGCTTAGCAGAGGAGAGCACATGTAAACAAAGGTCTTGCAACTTGCATCAGTGATCTCCTGGGTCCCAAGCCAAGCAAACCTGAAAGCTGGGATCCTCATGACTCTAAACCATTTAGTTCTTGGCATAGTCTCATCCTTCTTATGAAGCCAGGGCAAGCAGATGTGGGGTTCTGGGTGGGTAGGAAGAAAATATTTTTGTGTATCTATCTATATCTGTATCTAATCTCTCTCTCTCTCTCTCTCTCTAATCTATATCTATATCATCTATATCTATGTATAATCCCATTAATACTGCCTGGAGGTGTTCTCCAGATATTGAAAAAGTGGGGCTTGGCTTCATGGCTGGGTAATTCGGTGACAGGCAGCCTGGTCCCAGCAGCTGTTGCTGTGCATGCAGAGACTGGATGCTACATGTCCTGGATAGAGACAGGAGAGACCTCGTGTAGGACAGGGTGTCCCTCTTACCACCTAGCACTGTCACATTTACACCAGAGCTGAATCAGCCTCCAGCAAGGCACCCACCCAGGCCAACACATTGCAGGATGTGGGCTTGCCCAGCCTGGCCTTCCCCAGGATTTTAAAATCACTCTGTACCCGAGTTGTGCACATTTTGCCTTTTTATCTCCTGCAGAGAAGGAAATCTATTGACTGCCTTAGCAGAGTTGCTCAGTAACTCCAGCAATCCTTGAGACACACTACAGCCAGAAATCTCCGCAAATGCAGTACATTCCCCATCTAACTTCACTCCATTAAAGAGTTTATCTGAAAGGGCAGAACCTTTCCCAACTGGAATCTCAGAGTAGAGTTCAGTGAGAGTATCTTAGTTGTCAGGTGCATGTACCAACCACCAAGCTATGCCTGTTTAGAAATTAAGTTGCTTCAGACTACAGCTTCTCGAGACAAAGCCATGCGTTGCAACACTCTTTTGAAATATTCTTGTCCTATTCTTCTACCTCTCATCCTCCCTCCAGACTCTCTTCCCATCCTCATCTCTATTCACCCACTTGCCAGCTCTGCTTCCTGTGGCCACACTGCAAACTGTATCCGTTGATCTGGATTTAAAATAACTCCCTGTTTTCATTAATGACTTTCTTAAATGACTGACTTATTTTTGAGCTGGGTATTTCCCTGAGTCATTTCACAATGCAGACACACAAGCAGCTATTCTGGCCCTGCAGAAGAGCAATGACACACAGCACCAGACAGGAGTGAGCTGTAGGGCATGAATATCTTAGAATGCCTGGATGCTTCATCTTGAGAAACCTCAGCCTAAGTCTTTCCTATTAAAATTACTCTTCTGGGCATAAACTGCTTATAGATTCACAAACAGAATAAAAGCATATTAAAATTACAATCTTGTCTACCATTTTGGAACACTCCCTGGATAATTTACAACTACTGAAACTGTTGGTTGAGAAGGGGGAGAGTGCTTCCCAATACATCACATCTCCAAATGGGAAGTACGTATTCCAATCCTCAAAAACAACAGAAGAATACAAATCTGTAATGCTCTAGTCCAAAACCAATCTCCCTGAGGGGAGCTGCTTCAGAGCCAGGCTGGCCCATAGCAGAGATGTAGAGATCTCAGTGTAGAGAGGTTTTCCTGAGACAGGAAAACACCGGGAGAGAAGAGAGACCCACCAGGAGCCAACAGTTCTCCCAGGAGAGGCTAACAAGGCATGGTCATTGCCAGGGCAATGACGACTGCACCCACAGCTGTAAAAGAAGCCCCTGGGGAGCTCTGCCACCAGGACCACGATCAACAGAGAGAAAAACAAGAGTGTGGTGCAGTAGTTTGAGCAAGAAGGGCGCTGAAAGCTCTGCCTGCTCTGCCCAGGGAACGGTTTTCACCCAGCAGAAGGCCACGGCCTCTCTAAGACATTCACCCACCTTGACCGATGCAGCTTCGCAGACAGAGCTCCAGTGGAGACATGCAGCCACCCAGGTGTCAGACTGCAGGGTGTGCCCTGCTGTGACACTGGTTCAGAACGGCAGCCACGAGCACCCTTGTGGGAGGTGCACCCAGGTAGAGGGAATCCTCTGCTTAGTGACAGAGCTCTAGGAGAAGGTGAGCAGGTTGAGGAGCGTCAGGGAGTGTGAGAAAGAGATAGACTATTGGAACTACATCCTGCCTTCCCTGAGACAGGCCCAACAGTCAAGTGAGATACATAACATGCAGGACTCTCTTTCCCCTAGAAGCTATGGAAGCACTTGAAAATAGCCACGTAGGAATCACGGCTTGTCCCCCCACCGAAAGGTGATGGAATCAATAGCCCAACTGAACTGCATCTACAACATTGCCCGCAACATGGGAAACAAACAGACATGCAGGACTCTCTTTCCCCTAGAAGCTATGGAAGCACTTGAAAATAGCCACGTAGGAATCACGGCTTGTCCCCCCACCGAAAGGTGATGGAATCAATAGCCCAACTGAACTGCATCTACAACATTGCCCGCAACATGGGCAACAAACAGGAGGAGCTGGAAGCCATTGTGCTGCAGGAAAACTATGATACAGTTGCCATCAGGGAAACATGGAGGTCTGATTCACACAACTGGAATGCTGTAACACATCGCTATAAATGCTTCAGAAGGGACATGCCAGGAAGGAGATGCAATAGATTAGTCCTGTACATTAGGGAACGTTCTAATTGTCTAGAGCTTGATGGTGGTGAAGATGGGGTTGAGCGTTTATGGGTAAGAATCAGAAGAAAGGCCAACAAGTCAGATATTATGGTGGGATCCTGTTATAGACCACCCAGCCTGAAGATATATGAAGATATAGACAAAATATTCTATAAGCAGCTGTGAGAAGTCCCAGCATCACTACCATTTGTTCTTGTGACATATTTCAACTTAACACACGTCTGCTGGAAATACGCTACAGCAGAGAGGAAACAGTCCAGGAGGTTCCTGGATTGTGTGGAAGACAACGTCCTGACACAGCTGGTGAGGGAGCCAACTAGGGAAGGCTCCCTACTGAACCTGTTGCTCACCAACAGAGAAGGACTTGGGGAGGTGTGAAGGCTGAAGGCTCTCTTGGGCATAGTGGTCATGAAATGATCAAAATCCCTATATGTAGACACGTAGATCTAAATGTCTTAATTTCAGTTTGATTCCCAATCTATTTGTCAAATCTATGCTTATTTTTAAGAAAAATCAGATGTGGTTTAGTGTGAATCCTTTTTTATATATGGTAGCTCTGCTGATTAACTGAGAAATCAACCCATTGTGGCAGTCCTGAGAATGCACATGTTTGGCAGCAGCTCTGTGCACCTGTAGTCTTAAATATTGACATCTCAAACTTTGGCAATTACACAGGGTGCTATGGGAGACTCAGGTCTTATTTTGTGCATGTAGCTGAATGAGTAATAAATGATAAATGGTCAAAAAAACAGCAAATACTCATGTTCACATGAGTGTCTGTGGTCTTACAATTATATTCCTCCAAAGATCTTTCTGAACAAAACACCTTTGCCTATATGAATAATGATGAGGAGAAAAGTCGAAGGGAAAAGCTCCCCATGCCCCTTCAGACAGCATGGAACAATGGTGGGATGTTATATTTAACTGTGTATTTTTAATGTTTCAGCCTTTAAACCAAACATAGCAAAATTATCCAAAGTTCGAGTAACCAATTTTTGATTTTTAGCATAGGGCAGATTCCCTATGCTAACTGAGACAAAAAATTACTCTGACAGCTAACTGGGCAAAAAATTAAACAATAAGGAACGTTCTGAGGAAATGTTCTCAGTTTGGTAATAATAGTATTCCACTATCATTTAGTTCACTTTCTCTGTTTGCTACTACCTACCATCAGAATAATTCAAGAACTTTATTTACGGGCGTAGACATAGGGAAGTATTTATGTCAAAGCACTGTGACTTGTTCCTGTAAGTGGTTGAGACTGACTAGAGGAAATATGTTTAAAACATGATGAAACACCTGATGTCTAGTTGTAAGTAGAATATGGTGGGCATTAGCAAAGTAATGCAGAATACCTTCTGTTTAAATTTGGTAATTTTTTTAAGCAGATCAGTATGTAATTTGTTTGCCTGGACACCTTTTTTTTTTTTAAAGTAGAAATTAATTATACTGTTGCTTATATTTCATTTGGACAGTGACAGGTTTTGTCATCTTAAGTGAATATTTTCTTGAGGTTTGGATTTATATGTGATACACTACCTTGTTGGGAAGAAAAGAGCTACTCATGAAAAGCTATTGGCAAAAGCAACAAATGCTGATTTCTTTCCCCTTCTGATATTGATCAAGGTTGCCAGTAAAGAGGTGCTGTATTTTATTGCTTTTAGAATCTGAGATTCTCCCCATCCTCCTCTACTCCCCAGATTTCCTTTAATCTATCTATAGCTGCAGAGAATGTTTCTGGTTTGGAGAAGAAAAACCCTTTCAGTGTTGTGGGCGCAAATAGTTTACGGGGGAACTCAAGTCCTCAGACACCCTCATCATACTGATGTTTAAGGGTAGGCCAGAAGTGAAAAAAGAGGGAAGAAATAAACCACTCCAGAGAAGAGGAAGTTACCAGCGCAATACAGAAGCACTCGAAGCAAGAGGAATACAAGTTCCTTTGATCTATTATTGTTAGTATGCAGGCCTGAATGAAATGGATAGATTAATTGGAAAATAGCCCATAGCCCATGCATGGATAATGAACTAGTTATGAAATCTTTAAACAAGATGCCCTTGCAGATCCAATTATTACAGTGCTTACTGAAGCAGCGTTGCTTCTGATTTGGAGATAAATTAATCTTGTTTGCAGTAAACTGACAGACCTCTCCAGCTGCCACATGGCTTTTGAGTAGCCTGAAGATTTTAAAAGAATTTAAATGCCTACTATGAAAAAAGTGCATACTGTAGGACTGCTTGCGGTGGCTTAAGCAGAAATGAAAATGAGAAGTAGGTGTGTTTGTGTAGCCAGCTACCATGCAGAGCCAGCATGCTCTGTGATCTCTGAAGGGGGACGGGAAGGACCAGTTCACGATTATCATTCATCTTCACAAGTCACAGTCCACAGCCAGTCCACAAAGCATCTTTTGCAAGCAGCTTGGGAGAGGAGTAGGGTACCACCGCACTGGGCGCCATGCCATTGGGCATGCAGAGGGCAAGGTACCAGTTAGCACTGGGTCTTCTGATCTGGCTGAGCCTGCTGTTCACAGGCAACAGGCAGGAAAAGAAGAAATAAACTCTGCCACAGGCAGTGGAAGAGTGATAGTAGCATCTGTAAGGCCAGAGAGGGCCATTAGCTCAGCATATATTACTGAATTTTAAGCAGTTATTCTTGTACTGAGAGTGGTGACTTGCACCTGACTAAGATACAGCTGCAATGCTTCCTTAACTATGTCACACTAACAGGAGTGCTCCAATTCCCTATTAAATTCTTAGAGCTCTTAAAATCTTATTTCTGGTGTATAAGTATTTTATAGAAAAAGAACCTTGAGTTAGACTCCAACACTCATTTAAAATTTGCTGATTCTTTAGCTCTGCCAGCTGTGAAACTCATGCATAAGACTATTGCTGGACAGAGATGAAGAGAGTTCATTAGAAAATATTGAACCAATAATTCACTGACATTTCTTGTTGCATTTGCATAGCTCTATTAGTTCCTAAATCTCTAAGACCTTTTTAAACATGTGGAGTGAGACTGAGAAAATAAAATGAATCTGTTCTAATGGAGACGTTTGTCATCAAGACAGATCAGCAAGCCTGAAGTTGAACAGACACTGGGAATTTGAAGACATTGCTGAAATAAGGTTAAAACCTACGATCCTGAGAATTCATAAGCTGAACCAGTCAAGAGCAGCTGATGCCTCAGACTTCATCCAACTCCGTTTGTCTGATCAACAGACTGGAGCACTGATGATAGCTGAAGTGCTGGCAGTTTGAAACACAAAAATGCTGAACATCAGGAGTATTTTTTTCCTGAATAAATGCCATGGGAATGGCTAAAACCTGTGTGATTACTTAAAATACTCATCTGTTACCTAAAGGTCGGGAGAAAGTATTCTGAGGTAACTGTACATTAGTCAAGCATTCTCTGACCTTCAAACTTCAATAGGCACTTGGAAAATCAGAAAAAGAAGCAGTATAATCAGAAATGGCAAACTTGAATGATGGAGGACAAATTTCCTGTTGGTGTAAATGAGCCAGCATAGCTGAGTGTTTTATGTGATACATATATTTTTAGGCTTCTGTTAATTACAGTGTAAGTTGCATTTAGAGAAGCTTTTTTTTTTTTTTACTCTAAAATCAATTATTCCACCTCTCATTGTAAGAATATGGAATATATGTTAATTATAAATCAGTACTGAATATTTATACATACTTGCATATATGGATAGAATACTTTTCTCCTCTGCTTCATTTCTTCTCTCTGTTTCTACTTACAGCTTTTGGTCTTTTTAAGAGTATATGAAATAAGCTCCCAGTGGAGGTCGAGGAATCTGTACTAACACCTGCTCTTCAGGCAAAGTGTCTCCCATTTAATAGATTGCCAGTTTGTTTATAAAGACATATTTTTTGTACCCTAATAAATACAGATAATAATTTCTACAGTGGTTCATTGTCAATTTCAGAACTATAACCAAATTACATGTTTTCATTCTAGGGGAAAAAAGTAGATATGCAAATCATAAGAGTATAACTGGGTGTAGAGAGCGTAACACTTCTTAGAAAATATTCATTCTGCGGAGCCCACTGCTCCTGCTTTCACTAACAGAGGACAGCAGCAACACATATTCATAGCTGTACTCAGAATTGCTGGCATTGGGCTGCTGCCATCCGCATTGGCAGATAAGCACTTTTTCCCTTAAATTCATAAATTTTTATATTTGAAGGAGCAGAAGTGACAGAGATCAGGACTGCATTTATAGGGTGGAAAAGAAAACCAAATATATGGCTGCTAGTAGTGTGCAAACACTGCCATATTGCTTTAGTGATAACGGCATAAAAGGAATATGCACATTTCAGTTTTAAAGCACAGGAAACAGGTAATGAGGTTAAAGTTTTCGTGATATAAGGCAGTGGATGATAAGAAATTTGAGGAGGAAGTAAAACAGGTAAAAACCCCTCCAATAGCTGATTTGAAACTAAAAAGGTACATAGAGGTTGTGATTATAAATGGCAAGAGGAAGGATGACAAGTCTGGTTTGTTAAGTAGGAAATGAGACATAGTGGTTGCAAGATAATAGGCTGCAAGGAACCATAATTTCTGATTGTAGATTGTGCAAGTTGCGGGATTTACGGGTTAAGACTAATAGCATTTTTTTAAATTAGCATTTATTTGTATATAAATGCACCCATAAAATGGTGCTTCTCCAGAACAGGAGATGCTCTTGTCCCTTTTCTGTATGGTCTTATGACTGAAAATAATGACAGTCATCATCCACTTGAATATAGGGACAGAGGCACAGGAACGCTGATGACAATTCCTCATTTCAGGATCTTCATACATGGACTTTCTTCACCTGACTTGATGTGATGAGAGAATGTGTGCTTCAGTGCAGTGGTCTAAGGGGTAACAGCTGGGTCTAGCAGTATGGACAGAGACCCAGAGCAGCCCCTGCCTTTTTTCCTTCTCTTTCTCTTTTTGGGAATACCTTGCTAGAACAGTCCTTGAAGTTTTCTATTCTTTAGAAACAGACCTCTGATTTTCTTCCACCTATTAAACTATACACCATGTTTTCAGATGTATGAAGGGAGCACAAAAAAATATACAGATACTGCCTTCTCTTCAGAGCCAATAGAAAATTAATCTATTCTAGCTCTGTCAAATAGACATAAAAATATGAAAAAGAAACAACAATAGTGAGAGTTGAAAATGTGACAGTCTGAGAGATATGACACAGCAGCCACCCCTGCTCTGAGCTACTTCTGGGCACTTGCTGCTGCAGCTGACTGGACAGTTGGGTAAGTAGGGAATTTGGGAAATGTCATGTAAGCTTTTTACTTGGTGAGCATAAAAGGTGTCTTTACCTTTCTCTCAAAGGTTACATTTGATCAACTAAAATACCCTTCAAACACAGAGCAGTGGCTGTTTCTCAGCTCTTATTTCCTCTTAACTTTCATATCTCTTTTGACGACAAAGTATTATATTTTCTACAAGAACATAAGAAACTTTGCGATTGAGAAATGCCATTTTAGACAATCGTATCTTTATGTCCAGAGTGTAGTCTGTCTTTTCTTTTGACTACCCATTCATTCAGCAGCTTATCTCACTGTCTTTTCAAATAAGTAAATCCTTCTATTTCTGTGAGTCACTTTCAGTTTATTCCTTGTTTACTCTGTTGTGTATGAATAATTGATGAAGTTACTTTTGACTGCGGGTAAGATTAACAGTTGCAAATTCTTACTTGGAACTTTTGACTGTAAAGCTGAGTTTTCTCTGTGTAGTATATTGTCCTGTAACATGTTTGATCAGGTTCTAGTACAGAGCACGTACGTTCACTTTGAACTACTTAGCGTTCACAGTGCTGGGAAGAAAAGGATGTATAAAGGCCATGTTTCACTTTACTGATTTAATACAAATATTTTAGCCTCTGAAGCCAATTGTTCTCTAGAATGTCCTATCCACATGAATGGATAACAATGTCTATGTGCAAATGTCTGTGTGGTAAATGTCTATGCTATGCAGATAAACCCTGTCTTGGTATCTAAATATGGAAGAACATTTCTGTTCCTGTTCTGGTAGTCTCAGAGGCATTTAAAATCACTTGTAGCCTTTCAATGTATAAAGGTGGCTTACAAGAAAGTCAGAGAGACTTTTTACAAAACTCTGTAGTGATACAAAAAAGGACAATGGCTTTAAACTCAAGAAGGGTAGATTCACATTAGACATAAGAAAGAATTTTTTTACAATGAAGATGGTGAGACACAGGAACAGGTTGCCCAGAGAACTTGTGGATGCCCTGTTATTGGAAGTTCAAAGTCAGGTTAGATGGAGATTTGAGCTACCGGATCTAGTGGAAGACATCCCTGCCCATGACAGTGGGCTTGGACTAGATGATCCTTAGAGGTCCCTTCAAACCTAAACCATTTTGTGATTCTATGATCATATGGATGCTCCACTTTGTCCTGTAGATTTCTCCAGATCCCCAGGAAGAGGTGTTGGTGCCTGCAGAGAGGTGCCAAGTAGGGGTAGGAACTTGAGCTCTGCTGTGGTGCTGGAAGGGTAAGGGGACGCTTGGTAACACAGTACCTCCAGAAGTAGCCGTACCCCTTCAACCAGCTGCACATCTTGAAAGGTAACCCCTTTCATGCTGCCCTCCACTAAGGAAGGCTCTTCTGCTGAAGACAGGCCATATGCAAGATTCATGGGATTTGTGAGACGGAGGCCAAAAGCAAACTGAAGCCTGCCTATAGCCCAGTGGGGAGCAGAAACACATTTTTGGGAAGGATACCTGACCCAAGACTGCATGCTTCCAGCTGACCAGCCTTACTGAACTCCCTAAGTTCTTTTTGCTAACTCGCCATAGTCCTTCTTGCTCCATTGTTGAGAGAGTCCATAATCCCAGCTGTGCTAATGTGATGCTTCCCAGGCAAATCCATCACCTTGGCCCAGCCTGGGTGTCCAGCTGTGTGGGTACTAAAGCAGTCTCCAGAGGTTTTGTGGGTGGTTGTGCTGGAATCCAAATGCCTACATTACCTGCAGGTGCCTATGTACTTTTCTGACCTCGAGTGTGTTGCTGCTCCTGAAGGTAGTAAAACTGAGGCAGGTAAGCAGACCTGTTCAAGAAGGAAAGGCTGGATGTTTCAGCAAGGAGTCTCACTGGCTTTCAGAGCTATCATCTGGGATCTAAGGAGAAAACCAACCAGAAAAAAGAAAATTTATTGATAGTCCCCATATAGAATGTGAGCACAATTAGGAAACACCCTGAAACACAGTATGTGGTTAAATAAATCAGATATACTGTTGTTGTAGGAATGCTTCCATGATATAAGTAGATGGTAGTAAAATTAGTGTATGAGTAATAGGAATGCTGATATTACCTGTTCATCCACACTCTTTTCAATTCGTGGCACATTGTTTTAGTTGTAAACACAAAATATTAACAAATTGATTTCAGAAGCTGAATTTTTCATATGCTTTTATATATTCGTGAACGTTCGGCAAAAGAAATCTTCAACACCTGGCTGAGGTACGTTTAATATGATGTAGCATATGAGCTTTGGAATAAATTTAATCACCAAATACTAAATAAAGTTGTAAAATGATTTGTTGGGGCAACAGGAAGTTATATGGTAGATCTTATGTGGGAAATAAAATTTAAGATGTTAATGAAACAGGCATTTAAAACTGGAGTTTTAGTGTATAATTTATTTAATTAGTAAAGTATTAAATTGCTTTTGTGCAATAAACCAGGATAAATGTAAGGCAAATTATTATGAGGATGACAAGCAGGGAAAGTGCATTACTGTGCATTGCTGTGTAATTGGTGTGGAATCAAACAGATACAAATGCAACTGTGAAATTACAAAACCAAAATTCTCCCTGTGATACCAAAATTAGCAGAAGAGCAGAAGTTGCATCTGCCACTGTGGGCATTTTTGAGATTTTGTAAAATTTTGCTACCACAAATCACAATAAAAATAAAGTCTGAACACTTTAATGAAAATAATCTAGATTGTTTTTCCAAATAATTTCAATAAGAATACTTTCTTAATATTTTATTTTTAATTTCTGTTGCTTTAAATTGATGTCAGAATTCTCTCTTCTAAATCAAGAGAGAATTTTCAGCTAAACTGTACTGAATTTGCATGCTTTAAATTGACAGACTCTTTTTTCTAATCATAAATTTATTTAAATGATGTGTCCTTCTGTGAAAGAAAAAATCTGAAAAAATCCTGAACAGAACTGCTCAAACTTTGGCTAAAAGCAAAGAGATATGTGCTTAAGAATACCGAGAAACAGCTGCAATTATTGCCTTTCCTACTGGTTCAGCTGTTCTATCCTAGCAAAAAGACAGAGGTGAGAAAATACAAAAGAGTTGTTGGCATGAAACTTTTTTTAGCCATCAAAAAGAATTGTTTCCAGTTTAAAACGCTAAATTGCTAAGATTGAGGAATAATGCAGGTTTCTATGGGAGTTAGAAAATGCAGCAGTAAAAAGTTCTCTGTCTGCACTATAGAAAATTGACTATAGCAGTTCTGGGACCAGGGAGGGGGTCGAGAAGGAAGGGGATGCTGGAGCAGTGGTGGTTGGGTGAACCTTCGGTCTCCCAAACCCTGGGCCAGAGTCCCTCGACTCTGACTTCGTCATTCACACTGATTCTTCTGAGTGGGTTCAAGTCGTGCCAGTACAGCTGAGGCAGAAAACACAGCCTCTGAGGGAAAAGGAAAAATAGAAGAAGAAAGGGATGAAAAGTGAGAATAAATTAAAAGACACAGCAGGAAAGAAGACTAGCTAGCTAATAATAATGAAAGTAAAGAACTATTCAGGGAAAGAAATGGGTAGGAGACACGATTGTAATCAGAAGTGTTAGAAACAGTGTGATAAAGAGGAGGCAGACAAGAGAGATGGGAGTGACCAGAGGTGAAACAAAACAAAATAAGTTACAAATTAATTAGGAAAAGTTCTTAATCCTCACATCTTAAAACTTTAAACAAAAAAGCACTTAAAAGGTATAAAAAACAATGTAGCTACTAAACTGCCTTTTCTTTCATAGAACTGCAGGTTTTTCCACAAAGAAACAAAGAAAAAGTCTTAAGAAAAGTGGAAAATGACAGGAGAGAAAGGAACTAAAAGAAGGAAAAGAAAGTGAAGGAAAGGCAAAATGCTCCCAGCTTTAGAATCATTCAATGTAATTTATTCATATTCATTTCAGCCTGTGATTTAGGGGTTGTCAAGAGGTGACTTACTACAAGTAAGGCCTCTCGCAGCCAGGGGATTTGCTGTCAAATTCATATCCTCAAGCAAAACTGCCCTGTCAAATCTGTATTTTCATTTTAAAAAAAAATTACATTACACTCCTTTCACAGTGCATTACAGAACTAACATGGACTCAAGAGATTGTCGAAGCAGAGTTGCCTTGTTATGTTTGCAGAATGGCCTTATACAATTGCTCTAAAACTTAATTTGCTTCACTTAACATTGGCATGGGAAGTAAATTCCAAATTTGATCTGATAGCTCTCCATATTTGCAACTGTGTTACCATGCAGTATATTAACTGGTTTTCCAGTGGAAATATCTAATCATCCTTCAACTACTGCCAGATAAAACTATCTTCTGATACAATAATTTTTAAAGTGATCTGAAACTGAAATAAGTAAACTTAAAATATATAGAATTTTACTGGAAAATAAAAGGCAAGGAAAAAAAAATCTATACAACATACTTTATTGACATACTTAGTTCAATTAAAAATGCCCACAATAAAAAACTGAATCAATGTGGTAATAAGCTTTCTTAAATTATCTCACCCAGACACAACATTTCTGTTGTTCTTTAACATGGTGCTGAGGAATTCAGAGGCCTTTCTGCACATTTCAACAGACAGAGCAATGGGAATAATTCCACAGACACTTACTTTTGACATCTAACCACTCAGAACTCCCTCACCGGTCAGGAGAGAGAAATAGACTCTTGAGAAGACCTTTTTAGTTCCACAGCAATACACTGGTATTTTTCCGTGATTTGATGAGTGCACTGGTGAGATGTACTGAGGATATTAGTGTTGTAGGACTGGATGTCATTTGGAGAAGAGCCACAAGTGTAATCCACACCTTGAAGAAGAACCTTTCCTTATTCTTTTTCTGTTATTGAAAAAGTGGTTAAGGATCAACATCACTGAAGAACATCTGGATGTTAATGGCCTCTGTAGCTGACTAGTGAAAGACGTAGCGGCAACCACCAGTTGGAAGTGGAAGCCAGCCAGAACTTAGAAATACGGAACATGTGTAAGAAGAGCTGACAGACAGAGCAAACTCCCCAAAAGAGAAGTGCTGAGTTGCTTTGGTATCTGTATGTCTCCAAAGGCTCAAAGAAATTGGAATATGGGGTTTAAATGGGTAAATGTTCTGGGGTTTGGTTTGCAGGTATCTGGATGATCGGTAATGTCTTTTGAGATATGGAAGGTCAGAATTTATGATCCAATGATTTCTGACCTTGATCTTCAGAAACACAGAATTTTTTTTCCAAATGTTTAATTATCGTGATATACAGAGAGAACACTGAAAGAAAACACTGCTGCTCAGCTTTTTAAAAAATAGTCATTTCTTCAAGTGTTTATATTGCTTTGAAATGTACACGTGAACATTTAGAACACTATAGAGAACAAGTATCTGAGATTCCAAGAAATGTATTACATTTCTGCACTGAAAAGTTGGAAGCACATTAGCCAGTTGTAATTTCCTTAGGACAATTCTCAGATACTGGACACTTTTCTGAGTGTCAGTCCTGTTTGCAAGACTGACAGCATGACACAGGGAGCTTGGAACTCCTGTGCATCCTTTATACTTAGCAGCTTTTAAAGACGAAAACTTTGTTAACAGTATGTTCTGCAAGAAAGTTAAGATAACGGAAAAAAGGTATCCGAAAATGATCTCAAAACACATGATGTGAGAGTGAGGCTTTCCTTTTTTACTTCTTCGGTTAGTGTTTGACATAATAAAATACTTGCCTTATACATGAACTTTGTCTGCTATATTATATATATATATAT
>NW_010406893.1:0-6883 GCF_000710305.1 Buceros rhinoceros silvestris | reverse complement strand
CAGGCAGCATCAGAGGCTGGGCCGAGTGTCACCGCGGAGACCTTTGGGCTCAGCTCCTCTGCCCTCCTTTGCTTGTAACTTTTCCTCAGAGTGGCATTTGGGAGGTGAAGCATCTGCCGCTTGGCGTTAAGGCTGGGATAATTTACTTTGGAGAGAAGGGTGAGGGGGAAGAGTGATTTGGGAGGAAAATGTGTTGCCAGTCCCAAGAAACCAAAGGGCCATTGTTTCCCTCTAGGGAAACTGGTCAGCCTCTCTGAGGAGTCATGCAAACTCCCAGTCCGGCAGCTGTGCACACAGGCTCTTTGCTGTCCTGCCCAGGTTTTCTGTGGGAGTTTGTGCTGTGAATCCGGCAGCCCCTCTGCCTGGGAGGACCCAACCCTGAAGGCAGGAGGGGGAAGGGCCCCACCCCAGAGAGGGTGGGGATGAGGGCATCATCCGTCTCTGGGCAGCGGGGCACTGCCTGTTCTTGAGGCTCCACTGGCCTCTGAGCAGCTGCAGCCGTTGGACGGCGGTCAGAGAGATTTTAGCCATGGCTTGTAACTCTGCTGTCACAATGTCGGCACCTCTTGCATCCCCCATGTAGCACTGTGAGTGTCTCTGAGGACTGCCCTTGCAGCTGGAGCTGATGAGATGCCAGCACCACAACACTCAAGGAGGGGACAGGAAGAGAAGGACCATAGCAATTAAATACCTGATCAATCCATTTCCGCTTTGCTACGCAAAAGATATCTAAAGCCTTTTATGCTCCCTCCCTTGTGGATGAAACAGTAGAGATGCAGAATTTGCATAAATGTTAAGTGCATCAAACTTGGTGTGTGGAGACGCACCGGGTCTGGGAAAGAGATTACGCAGGCAGCCCCATCTCTCAGAAATCTCACCAGATCCTAATTTCCAAGAAACCACAATAGCTTGAGGACTGACTCTGGTCAGGCTCTGTGGGAGGCAGCAGAGTCCCACTGTGTTCAGGCAGACATTCCAATGGCACGTCACCCGAAGGCTGAGCACTCACTCGCACTGCAAGTCTTTGCCTGCTAATATCTGAGAGACCTGTTAGGAGTCTTGTGCTTTCCCTAATTCCACATACATCCAGTGTGGATGAAGCTATGCTGATACAAAGTGCTTTGTGCCAGGACCGTTTATTCCTTTACCAAAGTAAAAATAGCGTGTATTGGCACCAGCCCTTTTACCTGGGTGCAACATGGGCTGCTGTCAGAAGTCAGGGAACTCCTAACCGATATAGATGGTACATCTTTATAGCTTAAATACAACTTCTGCCTCTAAGCAGACCCTGTGAAAAAGAAGCTTTTGTGTTAGAGTGCCATCTGGTGCCACCTGCCAGGGTGGTGCGTTTACAGGATGTGGCTCTGTGCAGGCTGGCTCTGTCCTGCCTCATTTAAATGGCCTTTCTGCTTGGAGAGCTGCTTCTTAAAGAAGCCTACTCTTGCCTTCACCGTTAATCAGGCTGCAGTGACTCAGGCATGGTTGTGCTCAGCTTACAAGTAGAAAGGTTCTTTTTTTGTGTCTTTTTTTTTTTCCCCCAACTGCCAGCACCATGAACTTCTGCTGGACTGTGAGAGTCAAGCTGATACCTTCTCTTCCTACAGATGATAAATATGAGATTCTGTAGCCACTTCCCAGCTACCAAATCTGTTGGTGATACAAAAGCCAGAACACCTTCTTTGTTTTCATTCTGGATGACAGCATGGGGGGAAGGAGTACACTTACGTTTTCTTACTAAATACAGCACACCTCTTGGGATCTTAAGATGTGTTGAGAAGTTCTTTTTTACAAAGGACTGTGCAAAGCTTCACCATGCACCATAGCTCACAAAGTTGCCAGTGCCTTTGCTTCAAAGATGGGCAAACATTTATAGATATTGTTCAGCAAGCAGGCCAGGAATTTTGGCCTTAAAATGCCAGGATGAAACTTCTCCTGAGGATGATTTCTTCTGTTCAGAAAAGAAGCAGAAAGAAAAGATTGATGAACCTTACTGCAGGAGCTGTGCTCCTTTGGGACAAGAATTACACGTCTGTAAACCACGCTCCTTTCCTGAACCTTGGCACTCCTAATGAATCATCTTGGTCTTTAAAAACTGTTCTCTGTATTGTGCATCTAAAGTCGTGGCAAAAAGGTAATGAAGGCATCTACATTCACAAAAAGACCTGTATGCTTAAAACAGAAAAAAATTAATTAATTGTAATAAGTGTGTGGGCTGCCTATCAGTAGGACCTAGCCAGGTTGAAGGAATAGGTTGGAGGAATGGGTTGCCAGAAACCTTATGAAATTCAGCAAGGTCAGCTATTGACTCCTGCCCTTGGGATGGGTGGACTGACACGGGATTCATGGGGCAGTGCTGTGCCCCAGTAGCAAAGGCAGCTGGCAACAAGAGAGCAATGGCAGAAAGCCAGAGGGAAGTAATTATCCCCCTTTTCATGACAATCATAAAACTGTTTCTGAAATACCAGTTTTGCACTGCCGTGTACCAGAAAGATGATAAATCTGAAGGGGATTGTCACCAAGGTAACTGGGGGCTGGAGAACTTCTGTGAGGGAAGGCTGAGGGAGCAGAGCTTGCTCAGCTGGAGGAGAGGAAGCCCTAGGAGGACCTAGCAGCAGCCTGCCTGCACTGGCAAGGAAGCTACTGAGAAGACGGAGCCAAGCTCTTTCACTAAGTGCAAGGCAGCAGAATGAGTGGTCATAAATTGGAATGGGGAAGGTTTAGACTATTTCTCATTAGATAATTTCTCATTTTGAGGAGAATTAGGAGTGGGTGAGGCTGCCTAGAGACACTGTGGAAGCTCTTTCCAAGGTTTCCAAGACCTATCTGGACAAAGCCCTGAGCAACCTGTATTTAGTGTTGGCCCTGCTCTGAGCAGGAGGTCAGATTAGAGACTTGAGCTCTAGCCCAACCTGCATTAGTCTGTGATTATATGACGGGGTTTAGGTTTCTTTTGGAAAATCTTAAAGGGAGTGGTATCTGCTTGGTACTTGGAGGGTAAATCTCTAATGGACACAAAATGCTTCTTTTTACTTCACTTAGCTTCTGCTAACCCAATTTATATACCATGACTCCTAACAGCATTATCAGTCTCCTTTTGTCCAGGAGGCCACCAACTCTTGAACTTAAGCAACTTTGCTCATCTTTTTCTGCCAGAAGGACCTGCCATAAATGAAGCTAATCCTTCATGCAGTGCCTGCTTACCAATTTTTAGCTTACCAATTTTAGCTGTCTGTCGTCTGCCCAGTTCGGCATTTCTGATCATTCCTGTGATTACCAATTTATTCACTTACATCTATTACAGCTGCACTCAGAAGAGCTCTTACTTGCTCTCTCAGCTCTTATCAGTGCTGTGATATTCTTCAAAAGTCTTACGTTTTGAGTCAGATTCACCACCGTGCTTCATGGGGTTTGTGACATTCTGGCGTCAGAATGAAGCCAGAGTAAACCATCCAAACAGAAGTCATGTATTTCTTCATAACTCAGTACCCTGGTGGGTGTGTTTATTCCCTATGTTCCTGTTTTTTATTGTATTAAAAGTACCTTCAGATATGATTTTGGACGTTCATGTAAACACAGCTCTACTTTACTTTGTGCTTTTCAAAGCATATTCTTTACCTCCATCTAAAAGAGAGATATCAAGGAAAAAAAACCAGCCTACAGGCCAGTCAAGGTCTCCACTTTCAGAAGTTGCAAATGACAGTTCAGGCTGTCTCCGTAGTGCTAGCCCAGCTCCTTTGGAGGATGCAGAGTAACATGTTCTTTCACTGTGTGATCCTGTATGCCCAGGCAGTGTGACAAGCGGCATCTTCTGGAGCCTACAGGGGGAGAGCAGAATGGGAGAAGATCCGCTTGTCTCTGTGGGCTGCTCCTTGAGTGCAAACTGGGTTTTTTGCCTGCCATGTGCTCCTGCCTTTAATATTGTTCTGGCCCTCAGGATGGAGGAGAGTAGCAGGACTGTGTGTAGTGAGCAGTCTGAGAGCAGGCTGGTGCAATTCATCAGGGGAGCTTTCTCTGAAGACAAAGAGAGGCTATTCATCATGCATGACCATCACCCTTGCAAAAAGCCTGTGCACGATACTATTCCTCTTATGCCTACTACAGGGACATAAATAACACGTAAGTGGTGCTTAGGTATTGGGCTGACCTTTGCTCTGAGTGAGTTACGTGCTGTGTAAGCTCCCTCTCACCATCTCCACACACAGTAAGGACAAAGAGCTCGGGCAGATTTGGTCATCCACTTCTCATCCCTTCCACTTGCTAGACTTCAGAGCTCTGCTGTAAATGGGAAGCTGGGTCCTTAGGACTGGTGGCAATCCCTCATGGAACCTGCCAGACAGAGATTCCTGTGGGATCTGGAGCAGAAATACAGAGAAACATGGTGGGGTCATCAGACCTGGCCTGATGTAAATAAATCCTAAAATAATAGTTCCCAGATTTTCCTATTTCATTAGTCTCTTTGGATCCATCTTATGGTTCCTCCACTTTGTGTCGATGCTGGTCCTTACTGTCTCACATCAGAACTTACACCTGCAGAAGTGCTAGCAGCAGAGTGAAAGCCGAGCTGAACACAGAAATTCATAGCTCTCTGACAGCACCATCACGGCAGGGTCATCACCAGGAAGCATATTTCCATTTTGGTAATGAAGAGATGTAGAGACTTGAACTTTCTTTGGAAGACTCTAGGTCAATACTTTTTCCACAGAGACTGTGGATCATTTGTGTGTGCCTCCTGGCTGCCAAGAAACTGGTAAACATTTAGGATAGTCTTCCTAAATAAAAACATTCATCTGTTAGACAACTGCCTGCATGTGCTGGGGATCCACTGATCTAAATGCTCATCTCAGCTGAAGTGGGAGAGAGGCTGCAGCTCAGAGCAGGAGTGCAGGAAGGCATGCATCCAAAACAGGGTTAAACAGTGGAGAGAGAGCTATCGACTTGGTGGGGAGAAGCAGGAAGGACTTTGGTGAAGTACTTGCAGAATAAACAAAGGGAGGATTTGGCAGGAGGTGAAAGCACATCTGTTCATACAGTCCGCTCCCACCGAGGGAGAGTCGCAGCAGCACTACTTGGAGATGCTGGAGTCGTGTACAGCTTGGGGCATGTCTGCCAGGTGATCCTCACGCCCTCTGGCATAGGGCAGTCATTCAGTGCTACCACTGCTTTCAGACAGGAGGAAACCTGAGGTCTCATTTGTCCAGATTTGACTGTAGAAAGCCTCTGAGACTGGCCCATTGGACCTCCTCCTGGTACCAGTATGAGTGTCTAAGCACGGTGTCTGGTCGCTTCTGAATCCCGTGACAAGTGTTGGGTTCATCAATGCAAAGTGTCTTCTGCTGCCCAGGAGCCCATCTGGCACTACATTGGTCTCATCTGGTGCTGCATTGGTCTCATTGTCTCTGGTAGAAAAGAAAATTTGGAAAGAAGAGCATTTTCTGAAGCAGCTCCTTAAAGGAAAATTTAGAAGTTGGGATTTAACAACCACAGGTATGGCTCCACTATTCAAAATATGGCCAAGCTGACACCTCTATGACGTACTCCTGTGTTTGCTCTGAGAAAGGTCTACTCCTGCCCTTGCTGCTTTTGTTCTCAGCATTTCCCTGTAACTTTTAAGACTGTAGTATTAGCATTTAGTATATTATTTATTATTTAAAGGGTTCTCAGTGTTAAAGGAAGTAAATGTAAACACTTAACTCTCTGGAGTTGTCTTTATGATGGCCACGTGGCTGCTTCTCTTTTCATAGCCACCCGTAGGATTGTGCTTGATATGAAGATTTGTTTCTCAAGACTGATGTGTACAGGTGCCTTTCAAGGAGGGGATGAGTCAACCCACTAAACCCTGTGCATTCTTGTCCTTTTGTGGACAGTCCACTGCAGGAAACCAGATGTCTTGCAAAAGCCAGTTAGTGATTTTTCTTGCCATAGAGCTACAGGGGAACAGGCAGGGCAGTGGGGATGAAGCAGACAATTACAGCTCAGCTAAGAAATGGCCAAGAGCTGTCTCTTGGCCTAATTTGGCTGGAATATTTCCCAGAGACATTCTAGGTCTGTGCTGCAAGGTCAGGTGTGGTCACCTATTCTTCACAGGCAACCTTGTGGCCAGCATTGTTCTTCTTCAGGAGAGGTGTCTGTTGGAGGAGCCAAGTGTGTTAGTCCGCACTTCCAGGCCAGTCTCAGGCCTAGGATTACTACATCCCACCAACCCCATCTTTCTCCTGGGGACTGTATTTATCCTCCTTTACACATCTGAAATGCTGGGACTTCATGACTCCACAAGGAAGATAAGAACAAGGGTGGAACCAAAGCCATGTTTCTCAGCTGACCCTCATGCTGGCACTGTGACTTCTGCACGTGCAGCTTTAATGTAGTTTATTAGCCTCTGGCTGAAATCATTGATCCTGTTTTCAGGCTGGCAGTAGTACAGGGTACAGTATGGGTGCTCACACAGAGCCCAATTCTTACTCTTTCCTGTCTTTGGAGCTCAACTTGTGTGAGTTTTTAGGTGGGCAGACTTTAACCATTTTAGGAGATTGGTTGGCAGGTCCCTTGGGAGGCAGTCCTGAAGGGCAAAGGGGTCCAGGAAGGCTGGGCAATTCTCAAAAGGGGAATCCTCAAAGCCCAGGAGCAGGCTGTCCCAGTGAGCCGCAAGATGAGCGAGAGGGGCAGAAGACCGGCCTCACTGAACAGAGAGCTCTGGCTGGAGCTCAGGAAGAAAAGGAAACTCTATGGCCTATGGAAGAAGGGTCAGCCACTCACAAAAACTACAAGGATTTTGCAAAACTATGCAGGGAGATTAGAAAGGTGAAAGCCCTGCTAGAACTTAATGTGGCCACTGCCGTAAAGGATAATAAAAAAAGTTTCTCTAAATACATCAATAGCAAAAGGC
>NW_010406892.1:4319-4546 GCF_000710305.1 Buceros rhinoceros silvestris | reverse complement strand
GGGGGTGGCTCTGATGGGGGCCGTGGAGAGCAGGTTGAGGTCCCCGTGCCTTTGCCCCCAGTCCAGGCAGGGCCTTCTCCCCGCTCCATTCCCTGCACCCCGTGCAGAAATCCTAAGCGACAGCACTTCCCCCCACCCATCACATCCAGTTAGCAGGAGCTGGCCCTGGGGGAGCAGCACCGAGGGCCCTGGCCATCCTCATTGTCATCGTCATCGTCATCCTCACC
>NW_010406892.1:3774-4012 GCF_000710305.1 Buceros rhinoceros silvestris | reverse complement strand
TCTCCTGGAAGCATTGGAGGGTTTGGGGCTCTGCCCAGGACCCCTGCACCGAGGTGCCACCCCTCAGCCAGGGTCTGGGATGCCCAGTGTAGCTGCCCACGCTGGTTGCACGCAGCGCCGGTCACAGGCAAGGCAGAGTTAACGATGGCAAAGCTAATTAGGGCAGCTCATCCCCTCTGGGAGCAGAGCTCTGTGCCCCGCGAGCCACCCATGCCCCCTTGCCCACCCCGGTCAGGGA
>NW_010406892.1:2086-3248 GCF_000710305.1 Buceros rhinoceros silvestris | reverse complement strand
TCATCGGCGGTTTACAGCTGGTGGTTCTGCCAACACCGTATGGCACCGAAAGAGCTTTTCTCTCCCTCCTGCTCCCTGGGGTCCCTGCCACCTCCCCTGGCAACAGGGTGACACAAGCACATGGCATAAAGGCAGCAGCACACAGGTCTGCTGGGACAACCCCCCCTCAGGCTCCCACCCACCATGGCTGGTGCTGGGGTGGGCACAGGGCTGCGCTGGAGCTGACAGGCTTCCCAAATTCATCCAGGGGGGATCCACAGGGCTCAGGAGTCCTCACAGCCTCGTCCTCTGCTGCCACCAGCTGCCGCGGTGGCCATCGCTTGTCACTTCCCGGCTGGGACACGCACCCTTTGGCTCCTACCTGTATGCGTGAGGGCAGCCGAGGCTGGAGGATGTGGGGCCCCGATCCTGCCGTGGTGCTTGCTGCTCTCCCAGCACCAGCCGCTGAGTCCAGAGATGCTCCTGGCTGCCCCAGGCCCTTGGAGCAGGTGGCACCGAGCGGGGAGCTAAAGCCCATGGTGGCCCGCAGCCCTGCCGGTGTGCGTGCTGCCCCCCCAGCCCCAGCCGCTGAGTCCAGAGATGCTCCTGGCTGCCCCAGGCCCTTGGAGCAGGTGGCACCGAGCGGGGAGCTAAAGCCCATGACAGGGCCCAGCCTGCTCCCTTTTTGGGTGGAGAAAGATGCTGAAAGTGGAGGTATAAAAAAAATAGTTGAATCCAGCTGAGACGGTGCCAAGCAGCCACCCCCACGCTGCCAACGCGTGGGAGAGGCTCGGTGGGGACCAACTGCCCTGCTTGGGGCTTCAAATATGAGCAAAGAGGCTGTGAGGGGGGATAAAGGTGTGGGCACACCATCGCCCCAGCTGTGCCTGCATATCTGGCAGCCTCTGCCCAGCACTGCAGCTCCCAGCAGATGCTGTAAGTCGCAGGCAGCTCCTTGCCTCCAAACCCAGCCCGTGCTGCAGCGAGGACACGGGGCTCCCGGCAGGTTTTGCTCCTCTTCTCTGCCCTGGGTGGAAGCAGCGGGCTTGGCTCTGGCTCTGGGCACTGGCCCTCTGCCACCTTGCTGGGAGTGGGGACACTGGGTAAGATCGCTGGCAGCAACCATGGCAAAGCCAGGGCTGGGTCCTGCGGGGTGAGAGCCCTCCCTCCCCTCGGTGCTGAA
>NW_010406892.1:1327-1882 GCF_000710305.1 Buceros rhinoceros silvestris | reverse complement strand
GAGGGATGGGTCTCTGCTCCCAGTGATATACTGGGTTGTCCATGAGGGAAGGACAAGCCCCCCGGTCCCCCCTGCCCTGCGCTGGGTGAGCGGCCGGGCTGGGAACACCAGGCCATGGGGCAGGCTGAGCAGCTCCGGTTATTGGCCTGGGTTCCATTTCAGCGAGAAACCTCAGCCCTTGGCTTGGGGGATTTTGTTTCTCTGGAAGCGGGAGCAGGCAGGAAATGAAGAAAACGCGGTCCCGCTCGTAAGCGATTTACCAAATGCCGAAGGCAGCGGGAGGCATTTCCCAGTGCAGCTCGGGCTGTGGCGCACCAGCACCGGCCACCTCCGGAGCCGTGGCTTCCCGGGGAGGAGAGGCTGTCCCAAACCCCCCACCCTCCGGGGTGGGAGGTGGGTGGGTCTCCTGCATCCTCCCATTTTATTCCTGCAGCAAGTCCCAATGCAGAAGTGGCTTCAACCACGACCCCTTGGCTGCCTGGCTGGGACCCACAGGCGCCAGCACCCTCTGCTCCCCGGCGGTGGCTTGCAGGGGGACCAGGGTCTCATGCTGGC
>NW_010406892.1:540-966 GCF_000710305.1 Buceros rhinoceros silvestris | reverse complement strand
CCCTGCCCCGGCCCCGCTGCCGTAACCCCTCCACATGCCGGTGCTGGCCTTTGCGGGAGCGGCTGAGCCCGGCGCAGAGCTGCTGCCCTGCCAGACTGCAGAAACTTGAGCTCCAAATACATAATTCCTCTGGCACCCCGCGGTTATTTGTGAGCTGCTGTGAGCAGATGGAAGAGTTACAGATAAAGCCATCCGCAGCACGGGAGCCGACTGCCTTCCCCGCACAACCGCGTAGGCAACAGCAAAGGCAAGGGAGGAGAGGAAAGGGAAAAAAAAAGGCAGAAAGGGAGTGAGAGAGGAGTCAGCCATTTCTACAGGGGCTGAGCTGCCATCTCAGCACACCTACATGCAAGAAACGGGGACTCTCTGCTGGCAGCAGGCCTGTGCTGGGGAGCTGGAAGAGGGGCAGGGCTCTGCCACCAGCCC
>NW_010406892.1:0-263 GCF_000710305.1 Buceros rhinoceros silvestris | reverse complement strand
CGGAGGGGGAATTAAGGGAGATAAGCTGACGTCAGTGTTGGAAAGGCCATGCAGCCCACTCGTCCACGGCAGCCGGCAGCATCTTCTGGGTGTTGCCACCACCACCTTGAAGGAGAAATTTAAATAGGTCTTTGGAGACAGGGGCTCCAGTGAAGCCAGAGCACGGCCAGCTGTGATCCAGTGCTGAAGCCCCGTGGAAGAGGCAGACGGGCAAATGCATCAAAGGCTGGGGCCAAGGCCAGCGCGCCGAGGCACAGGCGGGC
>NW_010406891.1:1088-1590 GCF_000710305.1 Buceros rhinoceros silvestris | reverse complement strand
CGGTCCCTGTAACCCGCCCAGGGCCGCAGCAGCAGCTGCTGCCCACCTCACCCCATCCCTGTGGGCAGAGCCCCGGTGCTTCCCTGTCATCGCCCCCTTGGGGGCTGGGGCAGCTCTGTGGGTTCATCCTGCGGGCAGAGGACCCTCACGTCGAGAGGCGGGTTTCAGGGCAGCCTCTGTGTGGGTGTGGGGTTGGGCAGCATGCTGAGCCAACAGGCAAGCTGTCCAGGGGAAGAACCCTGCATTTTTTAAGGTTTCCAGCACGTGTTGGCTCACAACCCACATGTCATCGCCCCCTTGGGGGCTGGGGCAGCTCTGTGGGTTCATCCTGCGGGCAGAGGACCCTCACGTCGAGAGGCGGGTTTCAGGGCAGCCTCTGTGTGGGTGTGGGGTTGGGCAGCATGCTGAGCCAACAGGCAAGCTGTCCAGGGGAAGAACCCTGCATTTTTTAAGGTTTCCAGCACGTGTTGGCTCACAACCCACAGCCCCGCTATCCAGTGGC
>NW_010406891.1:0-992 GCF_000710305.1 Buceros rhinoceros silvestris | reverse complement strand
ACCCCACGCCCCCGCTATCCAGTGGCTGGCGCAGCCAGGGCCTGCTGGAATAAAATGCCTTTCGGGTAAGACACAAAGTGTGGGGATTGCCTGTCCTAGTACCTGTGCTGGCAGCTGTCCTGGCTGCTGTCCTCTGCGTGAACTATGCGCTCTGCCTCTTCCTGCAGCTCTCACAGGCACCCAGCTCCACATCGCAGCCTGGCCCTCACAGTAGGCTTGTCTCTCCCCCAGGCTCCGGATGAAGCCGTCCTGACGGCGCTGGCAGAGACCCTGTCGCAGCACAGCATTGACCATGAGGTGTGGATGGAGCAGCCCGAGAACGTGGCCACCTGCCTGGCGCTCAGGCCCTACCCGAAGGACCAAGTGCACCAGCACCTGAAGAAATTCAAATTGCTGAAGTGAGCAGCTCAGCCCTGGGGCAGGAAAGCTGCTGTCTCAGGAGCTGGGGCTCAGCAGCAGGTAGTTGTGTCCTCGTGTGGTGATGGCAGCTGGAATGTGGAACGGCTCCTGGTGGGGAGGGTTAAATGGATTAAACGCCGTTCTGTGGAGGATGTGACCGTGTATTGTGTTAACCCGCTGTCCGTGAGCAGCTCCTTCCCCTGCCGGCACACACAAAACATCTCCGCTGCTTTTTAGGGACCACTTTTCCCTTGAGCAGCCCTGTGAGCTCCCCGTCTGTCTGTCCATCCATCCTGACAGCTGCTTTCCCCGTGCTGGAGCTCTGCCAGCAGGGCCTGGCTGCAGGCACGGCCGGCCGGTCCTCCCCGTGGAGTTGGTGTGGTTCTGCTGCTGGCGTGGCCGCGTCCCCGGTGCCTCCCCCACCTCTGCGGGATCGCTGGATCCTCCTGAGCCGGCAGGGCTGGTCTGTCCCTTGTTTTATTCATTGGGAGGCAGTCTGTGACTTTACTGGCTCCGAGGCGGTTTGCCCGTGATTTTATTCCCTCCGAGGCGGGTTTCTCTGCGATTTCACTCGCACCGGGGGGCGTTGTCCG
>NW_010406890.1:0-8351 GCF_000710305.1 Buceros rhinoceros silvestris | reverse complement strand
AAATATATATATACTTTTTAACATTTGAGACACTGCGTGCTGTGCTTGCTAGGGGTGATTTATTTTTTTAAGCTTTGAATACATTATTCATTAATCTCATAATTTTAAAAAGCACTTTTGCCATTTGAAACAAAGAAGTGGAGACAGGCAAAGACGGTTTTGTCAACTGGCGACCTGGCTCCCTGCTCACTAAAATCTAAAACATCAAATGAAATCTTTTTTAATCCCAGTGTGCCCTGATAGGCAGTAATGTATTTTAGGGTAAGACTATTAAAATTATTTAACAGACTAAGCTCAGTAGTCTTTAGTCACAACTGCCACAAACACTTTGCTCAAATCATGTGCAAATACAGTATTTTACAATATTAACTGTAATGTAACTAGATTAAGGAAAACAAGATGGGAGGAAGAAATGAATAAAATGAGATTAGAATAAATGTTCAGAAATTAACAGCATTGTGCCCTTTGGAAAAAGAGACTAGGATGGGTTGAATGTCCTACTTCGAAAGAAATCTGTGTTCAAAATATTAAAAATGAAGTTGAGAAGGAAGCCTATAAATTTAACTTCCAAAGGCAAAGTCATAGGCCCCAGTGTGCTCCTCCCATCCCTTTTAGGCAGTATTGCACTCATTGGAGGCAGCAGAAACTTGGCCCTCAGCTCCTTGTTTCAGTGCTGAAAATATTAAAGTTTTGTCACAGGTTTAACAAAAATCTCAAAGCTTTGTGATATCTTTGAATCAGGAAAACACAAGAGAATCAAAGTTTTCATTGAAAAGAGAACATCTTTTCTAAAGAAAACTATGCAAATGTGATCTGTGATGAAGTACAAATTTTAAGAAAATACACATCAAGTAGGAAAGCAAAGTAAGAAAAAATCCAGTATTATTTTTATGCCTTATGCTTCTGAAGGCAATATCAGAAACTGGAGTGGAAGAAATTAATGCCCCACCTGGGCACTGGTGGCTAATATCACAGAAGAAAATTTTGCATCTTCACATCAATGGTGCCTGTATACTTGAGTGAGGCTGCAACAGCTGTAAGAGGGTTTTGCTTGACATCGTAAAGCCATAAGTTAGAAATATTTTTCTTTAGTTTAAGTCCAACCTTTCTTGGTTATAAAGAAGACCAGAATGAATGCAGTATTTCCATTACAAACATATACATTTATATATAGGCAGGGCTTATTTTCCTGGGTGAAAAATATGAAGGGCAGTCAATAAAGCAGAATCTGTTATTATGACCCAGCTAGAAGAATTAACTCTTTAGTGCTGAAAAGAACAGCCATAATATAGTTATAAGCTGCTCTGCTGAGCTCTCAGCTGTGACCTGAAAGATAGGGAAGCCAGAATAAGACAAAGAAACACGAAAAGCTGTTTAAAATGTGATTTCTTATTCCACTGACTTTTACTGAGCTCTAGCAGAAGGAAGGTCCAAAACAAGGTGAACTTTGGACAGAAGAGAAACACACTGGAGCAACCAATTGTATTTAACCATGTAGGGGAAGGACCATTGGTGATCTCCTATTTCATCAGGTTTGCAACATTGTCACACAGAGCTTACAGCAGACCACTAAAAATGAGCGGCTCAGTAGCTGAGCAGCTGTACCTTGAATATTTAGGGAGTCAGTGCAAAGCAAGAGTTCTGACAAAAAAAAAAAAGGTTCTGAGATATTTTAGCAATATCTACAACCCACAGAGTACAAATGCCAAATTCTACTTGCCCTCCAGTTAGTTATAAATTATTACTGCAACACCTCTAATAAATACAGTTGTGGAGTTAAATAAGTTACAGTAAAATGTTTCAAGGGAGTGGAAATTATAAAATAGCAGTTCAGCTGGGGATTAACAGAGCAAACAGAAGGAATTCATCAATCTAAGATTGATGTGCTAAAGGCAAAGCAAAAATCTGTGGACTAGAATGGTGTAATTTCTAGTTCTTGTTCTTAAATAAATTAATCATGGACCTCTTAAAGAATCACTCTGAGCTCAAGTAAGAAAGAGGAGGCGTGGAGCCAAAAAAGATGCCAGATCTACCCCAGGGCTATACAGCACCTAGGGCCACTGCACTGCTCTGTTCTCTGGAACAGCATCAGATCTGAGGAGCCTTTGGTGCAAAGTGATTACAGGGAAATTGTTTCCATTTTATCCTCTTCCTTTTGTGGGTGTCACTGTTGGCATATAGAAGGTGTTACAGAAAGCTGATTAATGTACATGTCCTGTGGTCACCTTTTAACAGTACACCCTGCTCAGCAAACTAGACCTCAGAACCATTAGAGATGCTGGGTCGTATGAAGTCTGCAGACACGTGGTATCCAACCATTTCTAGAACTTTTGTGTGCAGCAAACATGGGTTTAAAGCCTTTATTTGCAATCTTGAATTAAGATACCAATATTCTACACTGAATTTCAAAATCTGGGAAAATCTATTTCAAGAGAGAATGAAGCATGTGAGCTGAATACTGTCATGCCAAATTTCAACTCAGATTTTAGAAGTTCCTTTATAATCCCCCTGAAAACTGGATTTACAGTACATTACTGGATTTACGTACCCAGTACATAAGGGTCCTTAAGGACCACGCTGGGAACTCAGGGCTATAAGATTAATTTGTAGTAACAATGACATCCAGTGTAAGAGTTTCTTTAAAAACAAATCTCTCAAAGAGCTGTAATAGAGGCCTGCCTCTCCTACGACTTAATGGGAACTATGTAGCTACATCCCAGTGCAACTCAATAAAATTAATTTTAATATTACCAAGAAGAGATTTTTTTTGAACCATTTGGAAGGTCCCTGTGCCCATTAGTTAAAAATGATGATATTCCTTTCTTTAACCCATAAACCAGCATGGATAAAGAATTCTGCTCAGAACCATGTAACAAATGCTTCCAGGATCCTGCGGAAGGTACCATGTGCAGTGTCAAAAAGCTACTTCTGCCCACTCTCTCCATCTCAGCCCTCCCAGCGAAAGACAAAATTTTTCCACTTCTGAGTTTTCTGTAATATATAACAACTGTTCCAACAGATGAGAACAGTGAACACCACCAATATATTTCGCATATCACATTTCAAAAGCTTTTTAAGCAGCGACCAGATTTATATGCATTTCTGGTCACTATTAACTGGTTCTACATTCAAAGCGCTTACTTAGAGGTGAATGTGAGCCAGCAGAAGCACAGCAAGCAGCTGTGGCCTTCAGATGTTGATGACTTCATCAGTCTAATTGGTTTCCACTGGTCCTCATAGCCTTTATTCTGGACGGTCTCCTGCTTTGGTAAAGGGCTGCTCATTCCCTTTTGTTTTCACAGATGCTTTGTTTCGCTTGTCCTCTTCTTCTGTCTTTCTCTTCTAGTTTCTCCTTTTAGCCCCTTTTCATATCCAAGTATTTCTCTCTTCACTTCTATTTTTGTAAGATGTCCTTCATAAAAACCCTACCTCACACTCAAAACCCTTCACTATTATGAGGTCCCAAGCTGACCTGTCACGCTCACAATGTCACTGTTGTTGGGTCTGTGTGTAACGAACTTGCCCATCTTTTCCACCTGGTCCTTTGTCGGACTCATCACACGGTAAGCTCCTTTGGACAGGGACTACATGCTTCTGCATTTGCAGAGTACTTATTCTTTAGTGGAGCCCTAGCAGATGTTCAGCTGAGACAGTCCTGGAAGTCCACCTCCTGCATCCTGAAGCATCTTTTGGGATGTTTTTTGAGCCTCGATTCTGGCAATGGGACTGAAGCTTTTCATCACCTCTGTCCTTCAGGCTGCTGACCTGGGAATTTGGCTGCTTGCAGCATCACAAGAAAGCAAGACATAATGTCCCAGACCAGAGATCCTCTCTCGACACATAACCTAAGACTCAGATTGTGTCTGTCATTGCCTAACACAAGCATGAAACAAACACAGATGGGTGCATTTTAATATTCTGTTCTAGATCTAGTGCTCTGCTGCTATGCCTGAAAAATGTGAGAGCTCACATTAAGAATGAAAAAAAAAAGATTAAGAAATTCAGAGGTACAAGGACGATGGCTCTAGTTTTGCTTGTAGGCACAAAATGAAGAAAGTAAATATGAGTGTTTCTTGAACAAAGCTTATTAGCCTGTAAGCGCCACAGAGCATTGCTACAGTACTGAGATCAGGACTAGCTGCATGGTGTGAAGGGTCGACCTTAGAAGACAAGAGTTTAAATCATATCATATTTCAGTGTAATGAGCAGAGCACACAGATCTGTTCTCACTAAAGCACAGAAAAATTTTGCCTCTCTGTACGTTAGAGGAGGCAAGTGACAACAGCATTAAAAAGGTATATACCTTCCTAACAACACACATCTCCATTACCTCCTATAAGTAATCCACTTTGTTCCCCAATGATGTCCCACTCTTCACCTCAAAATTATGCACCAAAAAGGATTGCAGTTTTAGGTAGAAGCAGTAAGATTCCAAAGACAATTCATCTTAGGTTGATCCCTCCCTTGTACAGACTATGCTCACATAGGAAGATCAGGTTCACTTTAAGTGCCTGGTAAAAAGTATCTTTATTTTGCTTTCCAAGAGAGAGGGCTGGAAGGGGCACAATCTCTGTTCTGGCACACAGAACCTCAGGATGAGGAATGTTTTGTGAAGCTAAAGATAACTGGGCATACATCCTTTGCAGCTCTGAACTGCTTTCATCCTTGACATTTCTTCTAGCTCTCTTTCTTTCTTTTACTCTGGTTTTCCTCTGCAAGGCCTGGTCAGCCCTCTTATCCTTTCACAGTTTCTAATATTTTGCTTTCCTCTGTATCATTAATAAGAATATCCTTTGACACATGCTTGCATGGTCCCTTTCCTCATCATGTTTAAAATCCTCTGTGCTACCAACCAATTCAGGACACACACTGACTGTATAGTAGCATTGCTCAGGATTTGTTTTGCATCGTATCACACGGTTTTTTTAACTGTTCACGCCTTTGAACTTCTGTGGTGAGGTCCTGTGACATGTCCAACATACACCACTCAGAGCTCCTGCATATGTTTCATGTTTATGCCACTACATTCATACAAATTCAAATTCTGTTATAATGGGACTAAGCAAAGTGGGTCGCTCCACTTCTAATCCTTGGTTTTCAGATGCTTTCTGGCTTCTGCAAAATGCTCTGGACTGGATTTTTTTAAAATTTCCAGTTTGAAGTTTCTATCCAGGGAAGACCTATTTGAAGATGACTGCTCATTTGATTTTGTGCCCATGAAGAAGAGAGAGAGAGACTTTTCTTCAATATTAGAAAATCAGAACTTTTATTCCTTTGTTTAAAATAGCAGTGTCATCAAAATGGGTGAAAGACAAAACCTGTCAATAAGGTAAACATCATATAAATAATATATTTTTAAGACTTTTCAAGGCAACCAAAAAATAGCAATGGAATTTGGTTGCATACTCAACTTGTGCAAATGGAGGCTTTACCAGCAGGCTCTAAGTTAAACATAGAAGGTATTACTTTAGCAATATGGGTTTATTAATTGTCTGTTAAAATGTGCATTGTATAAGGCAAACTTGAGGTAAACTGGACTGGTATATCCTGAGAAAGTTCTGAAAACTCTGTGTACAAAGCACATACAGCTCCCTTTGAGGGAAACTGGTCAGACTAGACCACTCCTGAGGCAATGCTGGCTTCACTGATTTCAGTGAAGCACAACCAAAGAAAAACCTGTCCCACCATTTCATTCTATGCATCTTTTTTATTAAATTAGAGGAACTGCACAGTATTCCAGTTCTCAAGCACAAGACAACAGCCATTTCATCCTCCAGCACTATTGCCATACACAGCAAGGTGCCTGTGCTGGCAGGAAGAAAGGAGGAGAAGGTCAAGGAGTGGAAAGAAGCAGCTAACTTGAGTATCGTAATTAAGAGCTTCTCTGTCATCCTGGAGCAACAGTCCCAAAATGACCACCGTGACTTTGTCATTGCCAAATTTCAGGCACTAGCATTAAATCATTATCCAAACAATATCTACATTTCTGATGAAAATACTTATCACCAGCACTGCTGTGACAGTAGTGATTACAGATACGATACAGTTTAAAGTAATAATTACAAAGTATATCACAGATATACAGGAAGAATTTCTCAGTTTAAACAACGCTGTCTTAAATTAGGGCCAATGGTTTTGAACACGTGGTGATGTTTGACTATGAGGAAGCTGTTTTCATTCGTTTCCCAGGCAACAAATACTCTTTCATATCCCAATAAATAACTACAACTTGAAAATACCATTTAATAAAGATACAAGTGACTCTAAAGCAGTCAATCCCTTTATAAATCATTATTAAATTATTATTAAATAGTATCACAAAGTTTGTGAGCTCATTGTAGTTTGCTGGAAATAAAACTGCCGCATATTAAACAAAACCTACAATTTGTTTTACTGATTTAGAACATAATACATTACAAATACCAGAAATGGAAAATACAATTTTTTTCTTACATATATTTAATGATGTAATTATTGAGATATTCCTTCATTCTCCAGAGAGGGTAGATACACAGACAGCTGCAAACAACATATCACTTTGTTGCAACTGAGAAAAACGTGGAACTACACCAAGTTCTACAGTCCTACAGTTATCACCACCATCAAGTTTAAACAGAAAATATCAAAAAACAAGCCTGTACCCAGAAAAGGAAATCACAGAGTCAAAATTTGGTTTGGCTCTCTGACTTCCACAACCGTAGCAATGCCACTTGATGTGATGATTTGTTTCAAGTTTCTCAATCTAAGGGTTCTTCTTTGCATTACTGATTTCCATAACTCTCTGGAGAAAGAAATAAGATAGTTGTGATGCTCTCAGGGAAACCAAATGGTAAGGACTAGCAACCAGAGTGAAGCATCTCCCTCTCACTCGAGTGGAGTGTGTGGTACCAATGTATGCTCCCAGCAAGAGTAACATCTTCCTGCCAAATTCCACTTCTCTCCTTTGCAAAGAAGAATAACAGAGGCAGAACAGAAGGACAGGCAAGTTGCATTCTGTGTTATTGCCATCCTCAGTCCTTTGCATCTTGCCTCCCTCCAAAACTGGCCCAACAAAAATAGAAGGTAAGGCTTTCAGCAATAACAGGCATGTTTTGGTTTAGTCCTGCCATTACTGGTAGGACTTACTTACACTGGTAATGACAGGCTGATGACAAAATTTTTGGCACAAGTACCCTATAAATAAAAAACACTGTAAATACATTCTTTTTAATATGTTGCACAGCCCTGTAGAGACACCGTATCACAGTGCCAGAAGTAACTAAGTGTGTGTGGGCTTGCAAAAATAAAATAAAACAAAAAAAGGTTCTTCAGGCAGTTTCTTCTTCAGGCAGCTACTCTGGCAAGCGAATAAGTAATCACATCATTTGGTGTCCAGACTCTGGAAACTAAGTGTAACTATCATGATATTTACTAGTCTCCCAGCATCTGGAATCAAACTCAAAATCCAAGCACGGGCACACTGGTGCCCAAAAGCAATTTTCTTATATGTATGGTTTCACCCTTCAAGCTTATTTTTGCCTTAGAAGAAAAACTAGATTCAATTCGCAAACTCTCAACTACTTCCTAAACTTTTCATAATGTTCTTTGATGTTTTAATTGCAACTATCCCGTGTGTAAAGTCTCCGCCTTTTGCTGTAAGGCTATAAATTTTCATGAACAGGTGGCTTTCTTGCAACGTCCCTAATACATCTTTACTAGGTACAGTGTAGCTATTTGGCAATCTCCTTTATTTGATTTTAAAACTGTAATACCACTCAGTGACAACTTTGAAGGGCGGAGTCAACCAGTAGAAGTGGCATGTTTCACCCATTTAAAACAAAACAAAACAAAACAAAAAGAGCAAGGAGGAGAAAAAAGAGACAAAAAGGAAAGAAACAAAGTTTCAGTTTTAACATATGCAAAGCAAAGACCAAATATTTTCCAGTTGGTGGATGTTGAGGAGAAATATGTCAAATACATTTCACAAACCAGTTAAGCCTCTACTGGCACTTAATTACTGCCAGATGTTTAGAAGCAACATCAAGAACATAGCAAAACGCCGGCAAAAAATAAACAAATAAATTACAGTGAAATAAAAGTCTTCTTCTCGGGACCCCAGGGAGGGTGGAGATTAGAGTAGGGTGCCGAGAGAAAACGTGCTGGGGACAGCACACGTGACGTGCCGGGGGACAGAAGGACACTCCGCTCCCCTGACCGGGACTGACCAACACAAGCCAAACCAAAGCGTCGGCCCAGAGTTTTGTGCGCTGGACCGCGGCCGGCCGGCAGTCGGGGCTGCCCTATAAGCTCTTCGAGACCGCGGGGAGACCCACGCTGTGCATCTCCCCGCACTGGCTTCCCGTGCCCTGACG
>NW_010406889.1:4095-4337 GCF_000710305.1 Buceros rhinoceros silvestris | reverse complement strand
TCGGTGCCCTGTGTCGGCGCCCCGGCTCCCGCCGTTTCGCCCTTGCCAGCCCGCAGCCGGGGCCGGAGCAGGCAGGATGGGGAGACCGACAAGAGCGAGAGCGGAGCCCACCTCCTCCGGCGGGCAGAGGGGCTTCTGCCCCACTGTGTGCTTGGGGGGAGCAGCCCCTGCACAGCCCGGGGGAGCACCCAGGAGGTAGAATAATTAGTAACGCTCATCATTTTCTGGGACGTGCCCGCCCT
>NW_010406889.1:3537-3769 GCF_000710305.1 Buceros rhinoceros silvestris | reverse complement strand
CCATCAATTGCGAGAGCTCCACAGGGCTCTGCAAGGGTCTGGCAGCAGCGACCACTGCCCTGTGCTGCCTCCAAGGCCCCCAGCATACGGACACCCCTGTTTTCTCTTTCAGCCCGCTCACCCGGAGCTCCCCCCGCTCTCTGGGGCAGTGGTGGGGGTCCAGCTGGGTGCCGCAGCCCGCCGGCAGCGGCTCCCCTCCCCACACAAAGGCCCCCGCACCCTCCCCCCCGGT
>NW_010406889.1:472-3425 GCF_000710305.1 Buceros rhinoceros silvestris | reverse complement strand
GGCAGCGGCTCCTCTCACCACGCAAAGTCCCCGGCAGCCTCCTCCAAGTGCAGCTACAACATGTTGTAATAGGCCATCTCCTTCATGGCGTGCTCGTCTGGCGGGTTGCCCACCCCCCCGTAGCCGTAAGAGTTCTCCTCCTCGAAGTCGTCCATCTCCTGCTGCCCATCCAGCTCAGCGTGGTCGGCCCCGGCCAGCTCCATCATGGGATCTAGGATTCAGCACAGGGACACTGCTCAGGGCCAGCAGCACCCTCCTCCCCCGGCAGCTCGTGTTTGGGGCCCAAAGCCCCCCAGGAACTCGGGCTGGGACACCATGGGGGGCTCTTGGCTCAGGGGGTCCCCAGCCATGCGCCACAGCAGGGACAGGTCACCGGCAAAGGCTTGGCCAGGTGTGAGGTGAGAGGAAACAGGCAGGAACGGGGGATCCTGCTGGGACCCTCATGATGCACCTGAGGTGGGAATTGAGCTGCTGGGGAAGCCGAGGGGATGAAACACCCAGAGCTCGTCTCCAGCTCCATCACATCGGGGGGTCCTGCCACAGGACTCATTCTACACCCATGCTGTGCCGAAACCTGGGGCAGGAGCATCCCTGTTCCCCCCGGGGTGCCTGTGGGTGGGTGCAGAGGGGGCAGCCTGGGCAAAAGCCACAGGATTTACCTCTCCCACCCTGCACAACCCTTTGACCAAGATCACAGTCACTGTGGCACCCGAGGGCACTGTCCTGGAACCATGCCAAAGCCTCAGTGGCTCCCTGAGGCGCTGTTTGTTTTGCCTTATTTCATTATGAAGTTTATTTATTTGTATTTGTACCAAGCTTATTAAGTTTAATCCAGCTCCCACCTGGGAGACGGGTGCTTGGCTGGGGACACAGCGTGTGCCACCACAGCATGCTGGCAGGACAAGCAGGACGTCCCTTGGGTGTCCCCTGACCCTGAGCTCAACGAAAGACGCTTGTGGAGCCGCTGTGGCGTGGCCCAGCCGGGAGCTCTCGGGAGGGACCTCGGTGCCCAGCCCGCACCCACCTTGGCTGTCCAGGCTGATGTCCATCACCCCGTGCTTGACCTTCATGTGCCGGCTGAGGTTGCCCTTCAGGTTGAACTTGCTGGAGCAGTAGGGACACTTGAAGGGCTTGCTCCCGGCGTGCAGGTGCATGTGGCCCAGCAGGTTGTACATGCGGTTGAAGGACTTTCCACAGACCTGCGGCAGCGGTTCTGTGGTCAGCAAGGGCTCTCCCGCTACCTCCATCCCCGGCAAAGCCGCTGCTGCCGCAGGGACGTGGGCTTTTCCGAGCAGACCTTGCCCCGGCAGTCCTCCACCATTCCCCACCATCTTCCAAGAGTCACAGAGCTGCTCCCCCTCCCACCCCCTGGTATTTCTGGGAGCTCCAGCACGTCTTGCCCTCGTCAGGGAGGTGCGGATGCTCCTTCCCCATTAGTGGTGCCCGTACCCTGCCTGCTGCGCAGCTCCACGCAGACACATCCGGTCGAGCTGTTTGCGCGGGCAAACAGAGGGAGGCATCGCAAAACTGCTTTCCTGGGACTGGGGCTCAACTCAGCCCCGCTGGAGTTTATCCTGCCTGTGCCAACTCCCCTGGACTCGCTAATCCCCCTCGGACCCCCGGCGGTACCTTGCACTTGAAGGGCTTCACCGGTGAGTGCACAATCATGTGGGTCTTGAGCGTCTGCTTCTGCACAAAGGTCTTGAAGCAGATGTGGCACTGGTAGGGACGGACGCTGGTGTGGATCAGCATGTGCCGCTTCATGTTGGCCTGCAGCGTGAACTCCCGCCCGCACACCTCGCACTTGAACTCCTTCACGCCCTGCGAGGGGTTGGGAGAGCCATGGGCACGGCGCAGAGCAGGGACCTGTGCTTCCCGAGGGGCATGGATGGGGTCCTCGAGCCCAGTTGAATGCTGGGGACTGCCAGCGGGCTGGACTGCAGGAGCTGGCAGGAGGTTCGCCCTCATCAGCTAGCTGGTCTGCACCTTCCTCAGAGCATCGCCCTGCCCCTTCTGCAGGGGCAGAGTGGGCACTACCGAGAGCCTGGGGCTGTCCCTGCACTGCCCAGCGGGGCAGTTCCTGCTGCTGGTCCTGCAGCAGGCAGGATCCTGCCTCGCCCCCAGGTACCATCGTCTCACCCGCACTGGAAATGCATTTGTAGCACCTGGGAAACCCAGTACGGGGTCATCAACCCAGCAGCAAGGGCAGCTCCGCAGAGCAGCACCCTCGGGAAGGGGCTGGGTGGGGGCCAGCTGACCCGGCACGGGTGCGTTTGAGGGCGCTGGCACACCTGGCAGCGTGTGGGAGGTGGGCTGCAGGTGATGGGCTGCGGGGGGGGGACTGGATGGGCACTGTAAACCCAGCTCTGAGACCCAGCTCTGCTCACCCTCCAAAGAACCCCAAAGGGCTGCGGCAGTGCATGGCCGGGGTCCTCCAAGTCACCCTGATGCCCCTCCCTGAGGATGGAAACCCCCAGGGAGGAAGGAGGCTGGGCAGTCCCGGCCCCTGCCCATGATGATGCTCTTCCACTAATCACTGACCGCAGCGAATGCCAACCGCGGGCACCTCTGCCCACCCGCACCAGCTGCCTCCAGTTCTCCCGCAGCACCCTCACCCAGAGCAGGCGCATCTCCTCTGGGCATGGCAAGGGCAGCACCCTTGGGTGCCCGACGCGCCCCGCGCCCTACCTTGTGGGTGAGCGAGTGCTGCTTGAGGTGGTGGATCTGGCTGAACTCCATCCCGCACTCGGTGCAGACGAAGGGCCGCACGTTCTGGTGCTTCAGCATGTGGTTCTGGGTGCTTCAGCATGTGGTTCTTCAGCGGGCTGCGGTAGTGGAAGGTCTTGCTGCACTCCAGTCACTGGTAGAGCGTGGGGCCCTGGTGCGTGGCGAGGTGCCGCTTCAGCTGGGTGAGCGTGGAGAAGTCCAGCCCGCACTCCACGCACACGTGGCA
>NW_010406889.1:0-249 GCF_000710305.1 Buceros rhinoceros silvestris | reverse complement strand
CGCAGAATCGGCAGCTGTAGGGCTTGATGTCGGTGTGCAGCAGCATGTGTCGCTTGAGGTGGCTGGTCTGGGTGAAGGCTTTGCTGCACACCCCGCACTTGTGGGGCCGCGTGCCCTGGTGGGTCAGCAGGTGGGTCTGCAGGTGGCTGGGCTGCTTGAAGAGCTTGTTGCAGTGCGGGCAGGAGTGGGGCTTGATGCCGTTGTGGCCCAGGATGTGGGTCACCAGGTTGTACTTGGACGTGTAGGACT
>NW_010406888.1:0-3061 GCF_000710305.1 Buceros rhinoceros silvestris | reverse complement strand
AACTATTATACGTAGTTAATATATTATAATATATTAAATATGCTTTTATATTTATTTGTAATATATTTATCGATTAATATCACCACAATACTGTGTTGACACTCCAGTTACCAAGAGGCTGTAGCCACAAACGACGATTGCGCCTGCTTAGGGATTAACTGCGTAAACACAGAACTGGGTAAATAGAGGTTTGGGTGCCATCTGCGTCAGCCACGGCGCTGCTGGTAACTTCTTGAGGAAAACACCACTGCCCAACAGCACTGAGCAGAGCAAACACAGACCACAACCCCCAAAGGAAACAATTCTTTGGGTGGAAAAGCTGCTTTCTTACATCTGCAGGTGACAACCAGTTCAAGGCGCCTGTTTCAGTGTCAATGTGGCTGGACATGATTTACAGGGACATGTAAATAATTAATTCCAGCTCTGGAAGAGAGAGCTGGGTCCTCATTAGAGGTTCCTTGAAGCCCAAATGATATAATGATTAACCGAGTTAGGATCTCTTTAACAATTCCAGCAGTTTTGCCTCTCCCATGTTAAAGATCTGCTGAAAAGCTTTTATTCAGATGAAAGGCTCCTTCCAGAGAACAAATCGTTAATAGAGTACAGACATAGATTTAACATTCGCAAATCAATGCCCTTGAAATAAAACACATTTTTTACAAGTTTCTCTTTCACTTCCTTCCCTGATTTGGAAGTCGAGTGCTTTTCTTTCTCCAACCAATTTTATCACAGGCAGTTAAAACCGCTGCGTGAAAACAGGCTGCTTCTCTGATAAACGCGCTTTTAGCACTTTGGCAAGCTGAAATGGAAGGTGGCAGAGAACTGCAAAACACAGCTACTACACTAATCCAGTACCTCTCATCCGACACGCTGAGTTTTTCACTCCAAGGCCATTGATGATAGAGAAAAATCTATTAAAAGTGAGATCAACCGATGGACGTCCAACACAGTTCAGCATTACAGTGCAGGAGGGATCAAAGCAGATTTTACCCCTGCTCTTAAATAACGCCAGAGGAACACGTTTTGGTCCAGATGCTTTAAGCATATTTAGACTTGCGTTTAATTCCTATTTAAGTACTTTCCTATCAATAACTAAGAACGTGTCCCACAACTGGACTCCTGCATCCTGTACACGTGCTGCTCGAGTCAGCAAACGGCCCTTGACTGCCTTCGGTGGGAATGGAACGAGTACTTTAATGATTTGCACAGTGATGGCCTGAATTTTTGAGAAGTTTCACACCCTGGTAAGTCACACCAGAGCTGGCAGGAACTGCAGGTGCCGCGCTGGTGAGCGGCCAAGGACAGAACCAGAGCTCAGATTCAAATCTTTAATTATCAGCCTGCTCTCCAAAACTAAGGAATGCACAATCAGAAGGAAAGCGATGTGTAGGCTGGTAAACGCATACACATTCGTAATTATGTGTAATTAACATGGCTATGTCCAGAAAAGAAAACAGCTCTATTTTCTTTATACAGTTATGTTAATTTTCTAAACCTTTCCAGATTGACTGTTAAGTTTAAAAAACTTCACCGCTTGCACTCTCATCAGAAAGGACTTACTAACCAAACTGAGAGGCTAAGACAACAGTTAATAGTTTGAGACACTAATTGCCCACAGTTAATGAATTTCATTTGCAACAGCCATGCTAATATGCATAACTATTAACTCTGACCAACTTTACCTTCCTGGGGACCTACACCTGCTCCCATTAACTTCAGTGGGATACGGATCAAGGCCACAAGGTTAATTCCTTCTGGACCTCTTCAGTGGCACAAATTAACCCTCACAGGTGGCTTCACACACAGCATCAAGGAAGACGATAGACAGCTGTAAAATGGAAACCACAGCAAACTGCCCCGCTGCTCTAACGAACCTCTTTGCATTAAGACTTTCCCCCCCAACACCCCTTCGCTCAGGAAGGGAACCACACACCTAAGGTGACTAGCAGGGACACGTCCCTCCTGGCATGAAATTCTGACAGTAAAAACTCAATGAAGGTGACAAGACCACACCGTAACACTCAGCTCTTACCCTGCACTTTGCTTCTCCAAACACCTGAGAGACATCAATTCGATTTGCTAAGGCAGTGGTTTCCTGAGGGCTACGCTATCGGCTCGTCAAAACAGAGTTCCGTGACCTACCTTGATACTAAACGACCAGCCTATTCTTACTCCTAGTTTGTTCATAGGAAATCAGGGAGCCCCTGAACCAGAAATACTCTGTTTATAGAGAGCCCTCCCTTGGAAGCAGAAAGGAACTGAAATATTACAGTCAAAACTTGTTCAGCCGTATTTTGGAAGTGGCACACAGAGTACAAAAAGCGCTACGTGGGATTAATAACGCTCCGTTCTGAGACATGCTTAAAGTTGCAATTAAAGTGGGGGGGGAACACAGCAACAATGAGCACTCCTAATACAACTGAACTTAAATTACAATGTACGTACATACAGCAGGCCGTACGCTGACCTCCTTCAGCCCTCCCAGCTCTCTACCTCTACAACATCCTATAAGTGAAAATCTGATTTAACAAAAATAAAACTCCCTGCTCAGCCAAAAAAGCATCAGCCTGCACCCTGTTCCCTTGCACCATCTGCGCATGTTTATTCTCAGCCTTTTGAAAAAAAAAAAGAAACCACTCTAACGTTTTACTAATCTTTATGCCCCGCCACTATAAATAACAGAAATAAACCCCAACAACAGTGCAGCATCGTAGCTAAAACACATCCAATCCACTCCGATTATTTCTGCTCGTCTGTCCACGAATAGATGCAGCCATGGGCTGTAGGGGAAAGCGTGCAAGTCAGACCGCATTTATTTACAGTTGCACTATCAAGACAAAGCCTCTCCCCGTCTCCTCATTCTAGGAATATTTTAAAACAGTTATTTTTCCCTTTTTTCTCTTTTTTTTGGGGGGGGGGGATGTTAGCCCACCTCCTGCCCCTCACTTAGATTTTTTTTTTTCCTCCGTGTTTCCAGATCGCACCGACTTCTCGCTCGATGGATGTGCAGGGTGCGGAGCAGCCCCGATGGGTGCACACGCGAAAATGAACACGCACACAC
>NW_010406887.1:39131-42675 GCF_000710305.1 Buceros rhinoceros silvestris | reverse complement strand
CGTCCGTCCCACGCGTCTGTCACCTGAGGGGAAGGAGGAGGCGGGCGGCGATTATCCCTGGCCAGCATCTTCTCCCTGGGGTGGTGTTCTTCAGTTTTTCTTTTGTTTGTCGGTTTGTTCTAAGGTTTTTCTTGCCTTTGGTTTTTTTCTTTTGAGCTCGCATCAGTTTGAGATGGAGGTGAATCTAAAGGTAGTGCTGGCTTTGTGCTGTGGAGGCTTGAGCTTCACTCCTGCCACAGCTCCTGAGTCGCTCCTGGCTTTCCAGTGAGAGGAAGAGCAAGGGGCGGTTTAGCTTAACGTGTGCAGTGAAGAGGCTCCTCTGTTTGGATGGGCTCTGGGGTGACTCCCACATCAGAGGGTGTTGCAGGCCAGCTGAGGTGCAGGAAACGGCCTTATTTCAATCTGCCTGTTCCACATGTCCATCTGCCAGGGATGCTGAGGTCAGTGCATGTTCCTGCACTGGCTCGTGTAATTCAGCAGGTGAAGATTTGAAGCAGCATGTTGCCAGGCCAGTCTGTCTGGTTTAGATGCTGACAATTTTTGTTTCAGTATCACTTGGCTTTGGCAGGTCTCGAGCAGCCTGTAGGCTGCTGAGAGATCACTTTCCCCATCATCTGTCTTTCTTAACATGCCTCATCTCTTGGCTTCTACCTGCCGGTGGTGGAACATAGCCTAGAAGTGCCAGCTGAGGCGGTGTGTCGCATAGCTGGGATGTAAGATACCAACCATCCACCAGTTTTAGATGGTCATGCTGTATCTTCATGAAGAGTGTGTTTAAGGCTGAGTTGAACTGTACTCCGTAGCAAAGGTGTTCTTGGCATTTCCCCAAATGCTTGTTTGCTTTTTTTTTGTCGTTTCTTCTCTGAAAAAATCCAGGAAGTGAGGTAAATCCGTTTGAAGTCTTGTGCATTGATGGGCATTCATGCCGTTCTGTTCCATCAGTGGTTAACAGTACACTTTTCTGAGTTTCTAGCTAAATGTGGTGTAAAATATAAATTATGACATAAATGTAAAATTCAGTGTAAAATAAAATTTGATCTTCCTGTCTCAGGAGGTCTTCCACCTCCTTGCTCCTGCATGTTACATGTGCTTTTAGCTGCAGTCCAGTTTGCAGATTTCGTTCCGTGGCAGCACTCGACTCTTGGATTTATGAAGAATTGGGAATGAAGGCAGGGCTTGTATCCAGACTCCTGTGCTCTAGCCAAGCAATGAACAGAGGGCCATCCCCGTTTTTCAGAAAATAAATTGAGTAAGAATGCCTGCCGGAAGAGATCTCTTCCTCTCTCGCTGTATTATGCTATATAATGATTTCTAGAAGCAGGGTGATCTTTGGCTTGTCCGAAAGCTTAAACATAAGAGCCAAATAAAATATTTACTGCCATCCGGTCTGGGGATAACTTCCTGATGAGGAGAAGGAACATTGCTAAGGCACAGTGGTGTAGTGATGTCATGTTTTTGAGTTGGTTGGTTTGTTTGTTTTTTCTTTATTATATAGAGTGTTGTATCCCAGTGGAATAAAACTGCCATTTGGCTCCAACAACCTAACAGTGGCTTAAATTATCCAGTGGCTTAAATTAAATGCAATTTCTGATGCTAGTTTCCTTGCCTTTCGTGATGGGGAAACCTAGAAGGGTGGCTCTTTGTGGCATAGAAACCGAAAGCTGGTAAACGCAGTGCTGGCTCAGTGTGGTAAACGTATGTAGACAGAGGGTTAGGGGCTGGTAAGAGTTTCTCCTCCTTGTCATAGGATTTTTCATGCAGATACTTAAGCAGCGCTATGGCTTTTGGTTGGACAGAAAGAGGCCGGCGATGTGGTGGTAATTCAGATAGAGTAAGTACTCTGCTTGCTCACCTCACCTTCAAATAAATTCTGTCTCTAAAGGAATTTAAGTGGCACATAATTTAATTCAAAGAAGGAAAATAGTTGTTCTCTTAAAAATCTGCAGTCTCTGGGTTGCGTGACTTGTCTCTTCTGCCGGGATGTTTTCTTTGTCTTGTGAGTATTTTCTACAACCGTTAGCAGTGCAGACCATTGAGTCCCAAAGAGACAAACAAAGCATGTGCCAATTTGAGTTGAAGCCCATCACTGCTTTCCAAGTTTGGAAATTTGACATATTTCAGATTTCTTGCAGATAATTTTTGAATGTGTTTATTTCATCAAGCCCATGTTTTCAGGGGAAAAGAAAAATAGCCCTGAATACTATGTCCATGTACACAAGAGGGAGAAGAAAGTGATTTTCTTTCTGTGGGTCGGTTCAGCCATGGTCTGTGATTTGTCAGCACGGCAGAGGGCCATCTGTTTAGATAGAACTGGATGTTTCCAAGGAACAGAATGGGATGTCACTGGCCACTGAAGAATGGCTCCTTTTCCTTTTGAATTAAAATGAAACCTGTGCTCCGAAGTGTGGGTCTGGACAGGAGCAAGGAATTGTAGTATTTTAGATGAGAAACTTACGTCTTAATTGTGTATGGCTTCCAGAGATTTTAGGAGACTGTTCTCAAAGAAATGGTATTCCCTTGTTTGAGCTGCTTTGAGATTAGACATTGTAGTTGTTCTGTAAGGCTCTGTTTTTCTTTTCATAGTAATTTTTATTCTGTTCTTGTCTGAAAAATGGAAAATGTTTCACTATTTTTCTTATTTCCTATAACATATTACTATTTTCTGCTTCCAACTACAAAGAAACACTTCTGGTCCTTTGGGCCTTTTCTGGTCTGTTGGATGCTAATGGATGACACATATATCTGCTCCAGAGCCTTGCTCGTGCAAATAGCTTATGAAGGCTGAAGCTGTTCCAACCAAACATGATTAAAAGTCATAGAAATCGAGATGGAAAAAGCTATTAGGTCACGTAGTTCCCACACGCACTCCCGGACCAGTACAGGTTTGTTTCCAATGGTACATTTTTGGTGCTTTCCAGAAGGGGTCAGTGCAGGTCAGTGTTCACTTTGCATCCAACAGCCTGCCTCCCTTCCCCCTTCTTGAAAATGAGGAAACCTGAATCTGGTGAAAAGTAGGTTGCGAAATGTCTAGAATTTATATTATAGCTTGTGGTTTGATGTTGGGTGACCAGAAGCAGAAGAAATGTGTTCAAGTCCAACAGTTGATCACGCAGGATTTTAAATGAGGAAATTTAGTGACCTCTCGAAAATGACTTGTTAGCTGTGTGCATGTGATAAACGCCCAGATACTGAGAACTGGTCTGGGGACGTTTGATTGTAGTGAGAAAGACACAGATGACACGGGTTTATCCCCTTGGGTAGTCCCTGCTTAGAAAGAGCATGTAGCGATAGTATTTTATAGTTGCATTAAAAAAGAGTCTGGATAATTCAAATGAAACTTCTGATTGTAAAAGCCTCTTAAGTCTGAGTAACAGAGAGAATGACAGAGAACAATCCTGTTGCACCAAAACCGCAGTTCATCCTCCTCAACCACTGCAATACAGAAACCTTTCTGAAGGTAGTCCAGCGTCAGGAGTCTGTCAGGGCGCGGAGGCTCCTGCAGGGTTCATCGCACGTGTATGAATCAGGTGTCCTGGCTGAGAGT
>NW_010406887.1:17811-39002 GCF_000710305.1 Buceros rhinoceros silvestris | reverse complement strand
CCCATTCCACACAGCACCAGCTTCCCTCGAATGCCTGTGTTCCTGGAGATGTGACAGCCAGCTTCTGAAACAGACTTTAGAGGATGGAGGAGAATGATATTGGGACAGAAATTAATAACTCAGAGTGCGGAGATGCTGCAAAGAGAGCAGGGAGAGATGGCGCTTTGGCAGAAGAATGAGCGACTCACTTGAAAATAAATTCTTTATATTTTTAAGGTTGTTTTGTTTTCCCAGTGGATATGGTTATTTTTCAAAGTAAAATAACCAAGTAATAATTTTGTTACGTTTCTTTCCAAGATTTCAAGCTAAGTGTAAACAATAAAAATCCAGTGGGGAAATTAATCCAACTTCCTTTTTCAAGAGCACTTCAGTTCTGTTTCTCCCCCCACCCCTCTCCTTATATATTTTCATGCTACTGTTCTTATACCCAGTGCCTATGGCATTGCTGACACCAGCTGAAATACCTCAGTGACGGCATTCGTTAGAGGGAGAATGCTTGAGGATCACTGAAAATCACTTCTGATGCAGAAATTATAAGTTCTGAGATTTTCAGTGTGCAAAAAAAATTAATGACTTTTGACATTTTGGGAATGTTCCATGTGGGCAAGTCAAAATGATGGAAAACAACTGAACGACTTGCACTGTGATTTGATCTCTGGCAGTTAATATTTGGGCATGGTTGAATCATAAGGAACAAAACCTCTGTAACAACACCATGGCAATCAGACCAGCGAACTTCCAAAGCTTTAATTTTTCCAGATGTTAAGCGCCTTTTTTTTTTTCCAACACAGGTGAGGGAGAGACTCCAGAAAAACAGACAGTGAAAAACATTGAATTTGTAAGGGACAGTTGGTGTAAAGACCTCCATGTCGTTGTATGTTCGATGTGCTGAAACACAAGCAGTGTCAATTTGCATTAACTTAAGCCTGGTTTTATCTGGGACATAAAAATAAAATATGTTTTATACATATTAAAACATGTTTATGTGTTTTTATAATAAAAATTTTGTGTCTTCAGACATTTCCAGGCTGGATTGTAATGAATGCTGAGCTTGCCTTCCACAGCAGATGTGCTTATAAATGGTGAGGAGGAGCAGGAGGAGACCTGGAGTGCTCTGGTTCATTCGCATGAGGAGAGCCCTGGGGTGGTTGTTCACTGGGGAGTCACGAAAGCCTGATGCCAGCTCTCTGCGTCAGTGTTTTGTGCTGTTGGCTGCAGCACAACTCGACTCAGATTCTCACTGATTGCCACCAAAGCCTGAGGTTTACTGAAGAGTCTTTGGGGCAGCATGGGCAAAACCAGGGATGGCCAGTCCTTGCTTCTAGCAAACTGCTGTGTCGCTGTAGAAACTGCTTCACTGACTATTTAGTGTGGCCATCTGTAAGCTTCACATCCCTGTCTCTGAGTGTGGGACGATCCACAGGCTCAGCCTGCAATCACTGCAGTCAGGATTTATGTGAGGCTGTCTGAGCATGGAGCAGGCTCTGCAGCCTGTTCCAGGTAGGAATTAAACACCTAGACTTCGGGTGAAATGGAACTTTTGTAACAAGACATGGAGTTAAGACTGAAATAGTTGGCAGGAAAGACTGCCAGCCGGGTTTATACTTTGTGAGAAGAGGCTCTGTCATAATGATGAACTTCACGATCCTTCTCTTGCTCTTCTTCCCATATTTAGCTCCATGAGGTTGGAGTGGGGGAAGCCCGTGCTGTGCTCTGATGTTGGACCACGATGGGATGTGATGGAGAGATCTCCAGCAGGGTTTTCCTCTTACGGCTCCACCAGCCAGATGGCTTCAATCTACTGACCAGTTCTCTGTGCTTTGTGTGAGGTCTGTGTGTAATTTAAATGGAGCCTGTTCTCAACTAGTTTTGCCTGTTCTTTGCCCCCCTCCCCCACATGCACATATACTCCCAACTGACCCTTTTCATGCTTCCCCTTTTCTGTAGCCATTCAGGGAAATTGTGCTGGCACCATATAACAAACACATCAGCTGGATTTGCCTTAAAGCCCTTCACTTTTGGAGGCTTTCAGTCATTGAAATCCTCCTAGTATTTCTGAGAAGAGCTCTCACTTAGGCAACTGTGCTGTTGAGGTAGCTCTCAGAGTGGTATTTTTTATGTTGCTGCTGTTTTCCAGCTGGTTAGAAGTTTAGAATGTGACGTTTCATATGCCACACCTATGTTTGCTACCATCCTGAGTCCTGGCAGATTTGTCTAATCAACAGAGTACAGTTATCTGAACCTTGATTTTTTCTTTGCGTTCTCTGTAGAGAACATATTTGTTCTCCAGGTTACTTTTTTTGCATTATCTGATATTGTTCAGCGTGAGAAGCCCCAAATATCATGACAAACAAAAGCAGGGACTGCCCTTCTCACTGCATTTTTATGACTTAGCACCAAAAAGACAGTCTTGTTAGCCAGTCTTCTAACCTAGAAGACAGAAGAAAAGAATGGTAATGGTATGAGCGGGTAGAACATCTCTGCTTTGTTTCAGTCATCATCAAGCTTGCTTCCTGGACAGGCATGTTGGGAAAAAAGATCAGATGGGCTGGAGTGATCGTTGTTAGTCTATTAAAATCAGTATTACTTCACCCCTAACTGTATGTGCTTTCTGCTGTGCAATCTGTTGCATTTGCATTTGTTAGTGAATTCTTTACTTTCATTATTAGTGGCCTGGAAGAGACCTGGAGGCTGCTGGAAAATAATAGTTTTGGCCTCCTTGCCAGTCAGGTGAAAACACAATATGCTCTTGCATTTCTTGCGGCATCCTAATATGAGCCTCAGCCAGCTGGATACCTTATCTGTTTAGAGACAGATAAGGAAAAAGGGAATTTCCCTTGGGGAAAGAAGGGCACGGGAGTACTTCTTTTAGCACTCTCCAGTTCTCCTGGTAAGTTGGACTGTAGGACCTACATGCGTCTCTGCCATGTTGTGCACCTCGGCGAGCTATTCCACTGATGAGGATTTCCAAAGTGTATTGCAGTGCAGCGCTGCTTCTCTTTTCATTTAATTTCTGTCAGTTCTTTCCAGGAAAGGCATTCAGTGTCGGTTTGTTTGAGTGGCAATGACAAGCAATTCCCATTTTGATATCTGAGACATGGAAATAAACTGCCTCCTGACCCCAAAGATACTTAGTTTTGGTACCCCGCACATCTAGTATATAAACAAGAAGGACTCTGCCTTCGTTTCCCCCCGAAACAGATTACTGTTAACTGTAATCTCAGTGAGTGAATCAGAGAATAATATGAGCTTGGCATGCAACAAGAAAGCTGAGACAGTGCTCTGCAGAGATGAAAGTGAGATACTGATGGCCAGAGTTTAATTGGGTTTTCATAAAACATGCTGTTCTTCACAATTTGGCTAGCGCTTGATAGTTTCTATTTATGAGTCTGGCAAGACAATGAAACTCCAAACCATTTGCTTTGCAACTGAAAAAATGAACCAGAGAGATATTCAGAAGGGCACTAGGACTCTTTGTCTCTTGAGTTGAGAAGAAGCAGTTCAGCAGTGAGGGAATGAGAGACTCTTGCAGCCATTCAAGCGTTCTTGAGCAGTAAATCAGCTCAGCTGCAGTCCTCATCTGCGTGATATTCTTTAGTTGCCACTGGGGAGAATTCTGCTCATCTCCAGACAAGATTTTGACTTCAGTTAATATTTATTCCCATTTTTACAGATGTGCTGTGCGGTGATGGATGGGGTGTGTTAACCTTCTACCTTTTAACACCTGGTCCACACCTGTTTGGGATCTCATTCCCTGCCCTACTGGGCAGCAGCTCTTGATCTCTGTTGCATCCTGGGTCTCAAGCCAACTGAGGGTGGTGAACAACTTTGAAACTCTTGGCCAGAGGGCTTTTTGTTTTTAAAGTCAGAGAGGTTGATAGGTTTTGTTTTGTTCTTGAGTGAATATTAGTGAATATTCGTTCTCATGACAAAAACATTTCACAATAAGCTGTTCCCATTCGATAGCTCTTTGACAGTACATGTGTGAAATAAGTTGTGTTTTTGTAGTCCAGTTCCTAGTGGGTGAGAAAATCTCTATCTCAAAAAGGCATTGGGCTTTCATTGCGTTCATTGATAGTTTAATCAAAGAAGTTGTGGACTAAATATTCTTCAGAGTCTAAACTTGCTGGGGAACGTAGAAGTTGATCCTCCAGCACTGTGAAGAGATCCTCCTCTCTGTGAAGAGACTTGTTCATGTCTTGCCTGTGCAGCCTCTTCTGGGTAAGAAGGGAGCTTTGGTCTCCAGGGCTGTGGATTCAAGAGCGTGAAATTCAATACAAAAATCTTAAAACAAAAAACAAATGGCATTGTTTAGAATAATCCTGTTATAGCATGTTTTTTTCATTTGCACTGCGGGAGTTTTAAATATTAGTATGTGAGCACTAGCCAAATTTAGATTGTTCAGGACTAGAGAGGAACTGCAAGGAAGTTCAGAGAGACCCAGCTAAGCTTACTGAAAAGGCTGCTCAGTGGCAAATTAAGTTCTCTCTAGAATGCCAGAAGCTAAGATATGTTTGAGAGAAAACTCATTTGCTCAGACATCTTGAAGTGATTTAATTTCATTCTTTTAGTTTAGGAGAAGACCTAAGCAACACTACTCAGTGTGCTCATCAGTTTTACTGCGAATATACTTGATCGGGCAGTGTGTGAATGGCAAGTATGTGGACAGTCGCTGTAGTTAGTAATAACATCACTGAAGGCGGAATGAACATCGTGCTTCAGGCGTTTGCTGTAATATCCATTCAAATCTGGATGGTGAACAGGTTGTTAAGTGGATTTTACATCCTCCCCTGGCTTGTCTGGTAGGTTTTTCTAGAGGTGCAGTACTGAACTATAGAGACCTTGGGACTGGCTCACATGTTCCACGTCTGCTGGTTTCTGTCTGTATGGGCTAGAGGAGGTGGCGAGTGAGGACTGAGGTGTATGAAAGGGGCTGTGCTGTGAATATGGAGTGTCATAAGCAAAGACCAAGGTGTGCCAGCAGAGATGAGTTGTGGGATCGCAGAGCTAAGTTGTGATTAACTTGTGAGTAGATTAGCATGTCACTGTAGCACTGGGGGCTGTTGATCAAATACTGGGCAATATGTCGTGGTTCCAGGGTTGAAATAGTAGGAGAGCTGCAGATCAGCATGAGGCACACCTGCAGAGTTTGTTGGTTTGTGGTGACACCAGGGAACAACAGAGAAAGGAGGGGAGTTGCCAGTCAGGAACGAGAGATGTTAGCAGAGCTCAGTATTTGGAGTAGCAGATTAGGGCTAAGGTGCTTTGTTCTTCCTTGGATGCCACTGTGTGTCAATCTTTCCTGATTCTTTTTGCAATTTTCCTTTAAGTGTCTGAACCCCCCTGAGCAGCAGGTGATCTCGCCTATAACACACAGGAATAAGGTTGGGAAAGTTTTGTTAAAAGAGAGCAGGTTGTAAAAACAACCCTCTCTGCATGACTTGAACCTGTCAGCATGACACTGCCAACGGCGCAGCTGGAGGGGAACACTGCAGGCTCCTCGGCCCTGAAGCAGAGCAGCCCACACAGCCTGCAAATGTTATGCGCCCAGCATGCGTCTGGGGGAGGTGTGCCTGCCTTGCCAGGTGGGCCATCCATGGAAGTCAGATGCTTAAGTGGCTGTGAGCCTCTAATCAAAGCAATCGTTTTGAATCCTGGTTCTGCTAAACGCTTGAGAGGGGTGAGGAGAGTCTGTGAAAGTCCTGCTGGGCTCACCTCCAAACTACAGGGTGCTTCTGAGTGTCCTCTTTGGTATTAAATTATTGGCCACTTGCAAGATGAAATAACTCTTTGTAAGAAAGGTGCTCTGCAAGTGGCTGCAGCATGAAGTTGTGCTGGTGTCCGGGCTTGGAGCAGTCAAAAAAAAGCTAGAAAGAAAGTGGCCGAGGGGCTGGGGAAGCTTATGTCAATGAGGCCTGGGATGCCATTCCGCCCAGGGTGTCTTGGTGTCCTGCGCAGAGTCAGTAGCCCTAGAGCAGGGGTTGCTGCAAACTTTTCCGTCCAGATAAATTGACCCTTGTTTCTTCTTGTTGGGTTTGCTCCTCTCTCCTTTGTGGTCCAGAAAGGGAGAATTTACCCTCTGGAAATGCAGGGCTTGCATGCAATTTTCCTGTTGCTCAGACAGTCAGCCAGATCAGCAGGGGCTTTTTGGAAATGACAGAAGCCAGCTGAGTTCAGTTTTGATCTGGTAGGAACTTTACTAAACCAGTCTTGATTAGGAGTCACTTTTATTAGGCCAAGTTGGTAGGAACTACAGAGGGCTGGCTGGAAAGGTGTAATTTCTGGTGAGGAGCTCTTGGATAGAAGTCACCTCCTAGATGAAGGAGTCAGGGCCACGCTGAGTTATTTGCTGCTAGAATGGACTTTGTTCTTGGTGAGCTGAACTAGACTACTAGGCTCTTTAAGTCTTTTGCGGCTTTCATTGTTGTATACTAAGATCCTTTCCAAACAGGCAGCGACGGACCTATAGCTTTTCTGGGTGCCCTGAGGCCAGGCTGGAACCTTCTTTGCTCATAGCTGTTGTCTGCTTGCATTGTGTATTCCTCACTCCAGTTGTATGGAGGCTCCTCTGGATCTTCAAAGATACCGCAGGAAACTGTTTTCCGCTCATTGTCCTCAAAGCTGTCTGTTTGGAGGAGAGGTCTCATGACATGCAAACATACGTAGTCCTGTGTTGTGGGATATTTGGCGTGCCATGTGTCGAGCCATGTAGTAGCATATTTGAGCGTGTCCTTGTGTCTGTCTGTCAAGGCAGCTCGCCCTTTCTCCCAGGATTATTTTGCTTCCTGTTTTCTGGGTTATGTTCTGATGATGTCATAAATTTTCTTTGGATGCCTCCAGGCTGTGCTGCTTCTAATGTGGTGTCTATCTGTTTTTTTAAGGTTACTAGCTGAGGATACAGGCCATCTGGGCTCAATTCTCTGCTTTGCCACAGACTTGCTGCATGACCTTGAGAAGTCGTGAAGTGATTTTTCCAACAGGTTTTTCTTGTGACTAATCAAATGACACATTTTTAGAAGCAAAAGTCAAACTCCAAGAGAACAGCAAGAATAAGCTTTTGCATGCTGGCCATTCATGGAGCACCAAGTACTTTCGTGTGGTCTATGTGGATGTGCTTGAGACACAATAGCTTAGAGTAATTACCGCATGATCAAGAGCACAGCTACACTGGCTGAGCTACCTAGTGGGAATAAGGTCTGTGTGTCTGGAAGTCTTTCTGATGGACTGGGCATTGTTTATTGCTGCCTCTCCTCCTAGCCTAGGGCCATTTCCTTATTCACCCAGTGACAAAACCAAGGACAGGATAGGGTTGCATCAGTTTAAATTCATCCACATGAAGGGTTTTGCTGGTGCAGTTACATCAGCTGTGTTACATCCATCAGCACAGTTAAGTCCAACTCTGTGGCTGGATGAGCTTTGCAGTGTGGGACAACCTTAGTCTTTGAGTTCTTCAGGGACTTAACCGCAACTGGGGCAAAATTGTGCCTCTCTTCCCTGTAGGTCCGTATGAAGATGAACATGTTAAAATTAAGAGTTGCACAAGCTGTAGCTGAAGGGACCGTTGAGAAATTTTGATAGATACAGTATATTCAACCAAGGTTTTGTAAGATGTTCAGTTCATAATATGACTTGAAATATGCACTTGGTAAGTGGAGGTGAAAACATGCATGAGGTGGAGGCATAGATCAGTTCAACATTTCTCTAATTCTAAATACACTTTGCAATGCTATTAAAGATACTCATGTTTATATACACGGAAGGAAGGTGTAAAACAGGAGAGCATTGAGGTTTACTTTTATCTACTCCCTTGGTTTGCACAGTGTTTTGGTCATTGGTCCTCAAGTCTTGTCTCTCAAATGGAACAAAACCATTGAAGTGGGGATTCTCAATGGGCAGGTGTGGGTAATAGCGCTTTACGTTTGAGGCCTTTCAGCTGATCTTTGTTATTCTCTGCTGCAGACTTAGGGAGCAATTCGGCCTCTTTCAAAACAAAATTGTGAAATCATTCCAACTCTATCCTTGATAGCTTCTGCTGGTGAAAACTCTGTGACCTGATCCATTTCTCCACAGATCAGACTCTGTTATAGGAGCTTTTTCCAGTGTGCCCTGTAAAAGCAGCTCTTGGGCTTTTCTTGGCCTGAAAACTGATGGCCCAGTTGACCTACTGCTTCAGAACCTACTGGTTTCAGAAACATGTTCCTTGTGGCCATTTTCACATCAGTGTATACTTGGCCTTTATTCTTTTAAAGCAGCTCTTTTCTTTTTTTTCTCCCTTCCAGATGATAAGGAATGAGAGGTTCACAGTTGTTTGATAGTGCAAGAGCAATGTGATGCCAGGGGTTGTATTGCTGGTGGCATAGTGTAAACATGCTTGTTTTGTAAGCTGGTGGCAAAGGAAGTCCTTAGAAAGACATGGAAGGACTATGTGGAAAATCAACAGAGGCGATACATGTGAATGAACCACCTTCCTTTTGCAGCTTTCAAAATGAATCCTTCCCGTGCAAGGTGGTTTGGGCATTTTAGGGAGTGTTAAGTGAACTACACCTCTTCCTCCAGATTCTTCTCACTGACCCACCACCCGGCCTTAATTCTGCCAAGGAAAAATCTTTTTGAGTTCAGTGTCAATAGGCAAGTACTGTCTGTTCTGTGTAAGGACAACTTGTATCTAAGTGGTCTAAAAATATCATTCTGTGTTGAGAACTAGAGAATCTGTGTCCTCTGTAGGGACCTGAGTTACAGAAAGTAATCAAAATACAAATTTTAGTGACTTTGTTCAGTAATTAATGGCTGGTAGCATGTGAGGACAGTTTTCAGAAAAGACGAGTTCATTCTTGGTTGCCTGTCTGTCTACTGACCTGCCTACCTCTGCGGAGCATGTGCAAGCTGATGGTGAAGAATACAGATCTTGGCTTAGATTGTGAGCTAGACTCTTGGCATGTGAGCTGCGCCTGGCACAGACAGCTGGGGGCAGATCATCAGGAAGCCAAATGTAACTTCCTTGTCGTATGGGACAGTCTTAGTCAGAGTGTGCTAAGGGCAGTTTTATACTACTGTTGGAAGAATTGGATAATAGGACTGAATTCTCTTGAGAGCTCTGTCCCTTTAAGACATCTTACCCACTGGGGAGCTTTCCATTGTCCTTTTGCACTCACAGTCCTGACAATATCCATTGAGTTAAGCAAAATGGTAGGGATGGAAGAACAGACTTATGAGTGATACCTGGTTTCCAGGCCATTTCTCCCAGCCCAGGAGTCTTTCCATCCCATCTCACTCCCTGTGTTTTTATAAATGGCCAACAGGAACTGGACTGTAGCATACAAGTCATGTTGCTTTTTTTTTTTTTAATAGTATGCAGTGTATACCAGATTGTGACATGAACTGCAAATGCTGTGTAGAGGGCTTTTTGCCCTTCAACACAAAGATTTAAGTCTGTGCCTCAGTACAGCTCTGCCTCTGTCTTCTAATGGGAGGCCTCAGCATGGGGAAACATCCTAGGAAGGCAGGACAACAGCGTGGGAATTAGTCGGATGTGGAGGAGTGCAGCTCGGTCCTGAAGGCCAGGTAGGCTCTGACAGCCTCACGCCAATGGGCTGCTCTCCTCTACAGGAAGTATATGAGGCCTTGGCTTGTGTGGCTACCTCCACTTACGAATGAAAATCAAAACCAGATTGACGTCCCCCTCCCAACAGCAGCTGCCTGGTTTTTTGCATAAATTGTGCTCTCCTGCCCCTCTCCAGGGGAGCTCCATAAAATAAATGGATTCATTACATGTGGATTTCCTTTTCCTTCTTCTCTGGAGAAACAAAGAGCCTATTAGACACAATATGGAAATGCACATACGCATGCACACACGTGCAGACAACAGGAAAATATGCACGTGCATATGCAGAGTGTAAGCTCCCTCCCATCTCTATACCCAGACTGTGCTATAAAATCCGTGCAGAAAACCCCTTCTTCTTCACATGCACAGCTCTGCCTGACACACAAGCCTGTATTCATTCGTGCAGATCTGCAACTTAAAATATAAACTAACAATTGCAGGAAAGCCCAGGGCAAGTCGCCTCCTCCCAGAAGGTGAAGCACTGAGAGTGCACTGAGCGGGGGTTGCTTTCTTTTGCCAAAGCCTTCTCTAGTGCCCAGGAGCCGTGTTTCCACCAAGAGCATAAGGGCCCTGGCCTCAGAGGCCAGAGCCTTGCAAGAGGCTACACACATGGGACATCCTAATCACTGGAGCTGGGAGGCTGCCAGTTCTCCCTCCAGCTGAAGTAGAAGAGGGTACTTTGTGGCTGAGAAAAGGTGGGGGGATGAAGGTAGGGAAATGGCTGGGAGCCCTTCATTCCTCTGATCTCCAGGTGGCGGCAATACTGACACAGGAAAGAGCTGGAAAACACACCTTCCCTGGAAAGTGCTGCTTGAGTGCAGCAGCCACAGATGCAAATCTCACACACCTGTGAACTGGGCTGAGGGACGCACTGGAAACTGCTCGCTGAGCAGGTTGCGCAGAGTGAGGAGATGAGTACATTCACCTCCAAGATGCTGCCACAAGATGTTGGCCCCAGGACAAGGATGAAGTACGTGGGTATGTTCACATTGTATGCTAAACCTGGGTCAGAGCCTTGCTTCCGATGCAAACTGTGAACACCCTAACCCTCAGGTCCAACTCCCTTCAACTTCAGCTGGAAAGCCTTTGGGACTCTGAACGTCCAGCCTCAACAGAGTGCTGTGCTTCAGGAACAAGAGCCAAATTATGGCAGTACTGGGAAGCTGATCATAACCCTTATCAGCTCCTAGTTGCCCCTACACACCTGACTGGGGAGCCAGGAATGGAGCTGAGGTCGGAGAGTTGCTTTCTCTTGCTGGCAGCAGGGGTTGCTGTGCTTGGGACAAGGGAGAGGGACATAGGGCTCAGCTGGAGGGTGGGAAGAAGGTGACATTTGCTGGGCCCAAAGCGCAGGATCACTCTAAGCACATGCCACTAGTGCCTGAACCAGACCGAACCCTGCCAAAGCTGTGGTGTTTGAGGGAAGGAAATGAACATCAATCTCCTTTTCCATCCAGAATCCATGCTACTGTGGAACACTTTTTAGCCTTTTAGTCTTTTTGGGAAGCAGTGGTGTAAATTTAGGAGGCAAGAGAGACCCATTCAAAATCGAGAGGTAGGTGCATCTGGCTGATTCCCACCCTGTTGTCCAGTGCTGGCAGCGGCAGGAGTTCAGATACACAATCCAAGACTCAAATCTCTCAAATCATAAATGTCCCAGCAGTGTAAGAAGATAACTGGTATTTTTCTCAGGCCTGCAGCATTGAGTTTTCGGGTTACAGTCAGGCTCCATTGTTAGCTTTTCCTGGCAGCTATGAAGAGAACGAACTTTCCCTTATGAGATGTATGTTTTCACATAATTGAGTGGGTCTGAGAGCTGGAGCTTTAAGAAAACCAGTGACTCGAATGGGGTGTCTGATGAAATCTAGAAGGTCAGAGGCACGGGGGGAGACAGACCCTGCAGAGGAGGGCTTCTGAAGAGCTGCTGAGCAGAATCCTTGTGACTGAGAGAAGCTAGCAAGAACTGAGATACAGAGGAACTTAAAGCAGTTCATACTGCCTTGAATTCAGTATCCTAAGCCCCAAAGTTTCAGACATTTCAAGCTGGACCACAAAAGCCCATGATAACTGCAAAATCATGAGCTTTTGTAAGAGAATAAATGAATAAATGCTGCATTTTCTCTCTTTGCCACTTGGTTTCTGAGCCTTAGAGTTGCCTTCAAATTGCGTTTTGTAGTTTTCCCCACAGTGAAGAGTACTAGAAACTTCCCTCATGTAGAAAACATGCTTTGAGGTCACAATTTTCAGTTTTTCCTCTGGGGGGACTAGAAAGGGGACTTTTCAAGGGGACTAGAAACTTGCCTTCTGTAGAAAACCTGTTTCTCACCTAATCATCTGTCATCAGGATCTGGAGCTTTAAGGAAAACCAGGAACAGTATAATGAGATCCAAAACCCATCACAAGCACCAGCAACACTACTTCAAATAGCTTCACTTCACTGGTGTCTGCAAGGACTTTGTATACGCAAATACGGAGATTGCAATCTTGACCCTGGAAACACTGGAGCCTTGAAAAGGGCAAACTGGGTGAGCCCCAAAATCCATTTATTCCCCGATCCTATCTTTGATGTTCTGGTGCTTTATCTGATGCGTTTGCCAGATGTTTCAGGGAAAGGTGCAAGAACTTTGCAGGAGGCAGATGTAACATAATCTGTTCCACAGTTAACATGACTTTCTGGTTTCTATCCATTAGAGATGGGATTGGAACCAGGACTATGAATTTTAGCATCTTTTCCAAAAGCCTTGTTAGCTATCATTATTCTGCTTTTCTTTTTTTTCCCTTCTTCTAATCCACATCATTGTCCAACCTTTTTGTAAAGTTTGCTAAATTCTGGGCTTCCTCGGCTTCTTGTGTTAGGGATGGCTTAGTCCAGTTACAGATGATGTGAAGGAAATGATTCGCTTTGACGAACTTTGGACTGGCCACTTCTTCATCTTGTTGAACACGTGTTCAACCTTGTGTGTCCAAGGACAACATCGCCAACCAGTTGTCTTTCTCTCTGGGATTATTTTGTATGCTTTCGTCAGGATGCCTTCTGGTTGCAAGAGTGCATGATGCTGGGGACTTCTGCCGGTGAATCTCTTCCCTTGAGCCTCCCAAGTACTTCACCTGCTTTCTTTTACAGACCCTGCTTCCTTCCAGTGTTTTTCCCTCCCTACATGTTACCTGAGGCTCTCAGCTTGGACTGAGGCAGCCTCTAGTCTGTTTCCTGCTGTGATCTTTTGTGTCAGCATCTGCTCCTCTTTAGGCTATACGCTCTATGGCAGAGATGAGCTCCCCTGTATGTATGTTTGTGCCTGCAAACCGTGATTTCAGCTGGAACCTCTGTGCTCTGCTGTAGTGCATTCAGCGATTAGTAATATTCACACTTTAATAAACCCTACTCTGCTATTCTCAGAGTTGAGGTGAGAGCTCCTTCTTGGTGACAGTGCCCAGACTTGGTCGTGGAGCTCATCCCCAGAGCACAATGAGGCCAGTGGCTTGGAAGGGGTGCAGCACTCCTCATTCTCCATGGGAAAGCAGAGGGCACACCATTCTCTCCACAAACAATCCCGCCTCTGTCTCCCTCCTTTGCCCCTTATCTTCGAGGATATTATGCAATTATGCAAATAGGATCAAAGGCGCAGAGATGCGAGATAGACTGCCTGAATATTCACTGGCAGGCAGTGACAGGCGGTGCACTTCAGAGCAACCCTTCCTCAGCTCACGAGTGAGTGAGGAGGAGGGATGGGCATAGGGGATCAAGCCCTGACCCTTCTCTGACAGTCACTCCTTTTCCTTGCACTTGGGAGACATTTGCTGCCATTTGTTGAACGAATACCTCCTTTCTGAATGGAAAATTCAGCTGGAGATGTGCCTGTGATATCTGACACTTGTAATTCACGGTATGTTGGCCAGTTTTGGAAACTGGAGTGGGAGCACAAACAGCCCCTCATAACTTGCCAGCCACGTGTGGGATTCAGTAGTCACACCGTGTGTGGGCTCTTCAGAGAGGAGAAACCTTGCCAAGCAGCAGTGGGACTGTGATGAGTGTGAGAGATGGGAGTGAGGCGGGGTGACGGCTCCCCATTTTGGATTGGAGCAAAGAGACAGGTGAGGTTTGACAACTTGTGGATTTGCTCAGGCCCAGGAGCTGGTGGGGGTTTGGAGGTGAGGAGGTGAACAGCCAGCAAGGGAGCCCATCTGCTGGAAGGAGGGAGGAAAATTTTGTCTGTACTTGTGTGGGGCTTTTTTGGCCTCCTTCTCTCTGTAGTCTTCCTCCGGGGAGTGGGACTGCAGCTGCCACCACAGAGTTCAGCCTGGGCTTTCTCTTGAAGAGCTCGTGGCTTTGATCAGCTGCCTGCTCCTTGGGTGTGGAGTTCAGCTGTTCAGACATGTGGAGGCTCACCTGGGGGTGGATACAAACCTTGCTGCTGTGACAGCCCTGCCAGAGCCAGGACTTGCTTTCAGGGCAAAGAGAAGGATGCTGCCAGGCCCAGTTGCCTGCGGTGTGCGATGGGTGTTCAGCTTCGGCATATTGACTCTGCTGCCCAGACCACCCCACAAGTTCCCACATGGGGAGAAAGGGACAAAGGAGCCTCAGAGACAGCAGTCCTGGTTCTCAGGGGAGACCAGAAAGGTTCTCAGAAGCAGGAGGGAGACACAAATGACCAAGGGAAGCATGCTGCATCTGCCAGCCGCTTCTTCTATACCTGTCTCACTGAAGGAAGCAGAAGGCTCCTCCCGTGTGTTTATCATGTCTTAGCAAATTATCTGTGTCCAGTCACTTCTTCCTCACCAGCTGCGGCATACAGCAGTAAAATCTGTCTGGGTTTCAGGCAGTGCTGCTTTCAGGTTTATCTATTCCCTGTCCCAGCTGATGATTCTTCTGGAGAAGGAGGATATAGTATTGACAGGAGAGTAATATTCAGGCTATTTGCAGTCTGTGAAGATCTTTCCTGCCCATCACAATCACTGTGCTATGGGTTAGCAGATCTCAGGAGTGCACATTGAAAACAACCCCCACGTTGTCTTTGGGCTGCAGTGGCCATCACTGTGGTGTTTGGACACTACCCAAATTATTGAAGGCCTGAAGCCTCAAATCTTTGAGCTCTTACTGGCCTCTGGATGGGCCAACTGGCCCTGGCTGCATCCAGACAAAAAGCTATGGCTATCTTCTGGCTTGCAGACAGGACATTTTTTCTCAGTGTTAGAAGTTTGCAGGTAGGCTCAGGTCTGGCAGCCTGCACAACATATGAAAAACCAACCTTATAAAATCTGAGCTAGGAGGCAAAACACAGTGACATAAGAGAAAGAGGAGGAAACCACCAATTAGGAGCAACGCCTGAGGGAATGCTTTCTCGGGAGCCAAGAGCCGCTCTGCCAACTGGGCTTTTGGAGTGGGATGGGGCTGGCTGGGGCTGGCAGACCTGGGAGTAGCTGCATTGCACAGAGCCTTTCTGCAGTCAGCGGGACCTGTCCTGCAGACCAGGAGCTGTTACCCCTGCAGCAGGGCAGCGAGGGATTGCTCACCGGCTGGGCGAGGGCTAGCACCCAGGAGTGTGGAGGAAGTGCAGGAGGAGTGCTGTGAGGGTACAGCCCTACTTAGCCTATGGCAACCAACTAGCGATGGAGAATTCCTTCCTCCTGAAAGCAGCTTCGCCAAGGAGCAGCTGGGGGTGACTTGCAAAGCTCTCCTGATAGCCAGGTTTCCCACAGAATGGCAAACGTGTGCCCAACTGCAGGGCTGCAGCAGGCAGGCAGGGGCTTTGCAGCCCTGCAGCAAGCAGAGGGAGTCCCCTGTGCAAAACAACCCCACAGCTGGCGTCTAGCTCCAGAGGTGGCCTCTTACACCATCAGGCGTAGGTTGGTATAGAAAAAGGACACAAGGCCTGAGCTTTGTTGTCCGTATGGCCTTCCGACAGTTTGGTTAAAGAAAGGGTATTACTGTTTAGTTCTTGGCTTGTCAGGCTGTTGTGGCTGGCTGGGAGTCAGCGTTATTGTCCGTTGGTCGTGGCAGAGCATGGTTTGTGGTGGGGGCTGTGCTCCCGATAAGGAGTGCTGAGACTCTGAGGGCTGAACGACCAGGATGTGGCTTATGCTTTCTGCTGGAGAGGAGTGGGTGTGCAGTGTGGCTCTTATTTGCTCCAGTCTGTCTTGATTTTCAGTCTTCCTGGAAATGCCAGTCTTACAAGTTGTGTTTACCCTTTTTGTTATCTTACTTACAGCCTTTATTTTTCTCTGTCTTTGACGTGCTGAGATGCAGAGCCACTCTCACTGGCTGTCTGTGGACAACACTATTGTTTGGTGTGTGCATTTTGCTCCAGGTAAAGTAAAATCCTGGGTCTTCTAACTCCCTTTTAGAAAGAGATGTTATTGGGAGGAAGCTTCTTGTGACTCCCCAGTCTGCTTTATGGATGCTGTGGACCTCAACTGCTGGGGTGTAATGATGTTAATTCATAATGGCAGCCATTACTCTTTCTTTACTGATAATTTTTGAGGCAGTGCTCTGCGACTGTGCTTCTCCATCTGTCCCCCCTCCTCTCCATTCCTCTCTGCCCATCCCTTGGCACGTGCCTGTACATCCCACTTGCCCACTCTCCAGGTACCTTTGGGGAAGCACAGGTGAGTCTACAGTCCAAAATCCTGCTGTAACTTGTTAAAAGTGTTTCAGCAGCAGTGAAAATCCTACATTTCAAAGCCAACTCCACAAAAAGGAAGGGCTCTGCATGGATGACCCATTTAATTTCCCTTCGCCTATAGCAGAAGCAGCTAAAGGATTTCCAGGCAGTTGCCCCATTAGCCAGGGTGTCCTGCTGTGAATCTGTTGAAACTGCGTATATAGGAGCAGTCATTGTTGTTGCACCAGTGAGCTAGAGAGGGCACTTGAGGCTTCTGAGCAGCAAAGACAGAGTCCTGAGAAAGAACTAACATATGGAAAGCATGCAGACCATCTCTGGCCTGTTGTGGGCCTCATCCCCACTGCCTCTGCCAAGCCTGGCCATAGGAATGATGTCAGTGAGTCGCTCTGTGGGGTTCTGGAGAGCAGTGTAATGCACCCAGTGAAGTCAGTGATGACATTCTAGTTCTGGAGGGTTACAGGACTATGGATCACCCCCACGCCTATTCTGTTGGACACAGATCTGGCAGCAGGACCCTTCAGCTCCTTGAGTAAAACTCATTATATCTAGGAACAGAGCCAAGGGGGAATGAAGGACACTTCAGCTAGTGTGAATCCCAGCTGCATGTCTGCTTAGCAACACAGGTTTTCATAAATACGTTGTCCATGGCTCTGCGCTCTCTGCTATTTTTTTTTTCTGCATGCAGAGACCCATGCAGGAGCTGGAGCCATCCCTAGGACCACTGAAACACTGTGGCCAAGAAAGTTGTGGAGATGCTGAAGCTATCAGCCACTGGGCTCTGCCAGCTACCTCCTAGGTGCTGCTCCTGACACCTGAACAGTGGGAGCAGTGGTTGCTGTGGGTGCTAGGGCAAGGAAGGCAAAAAGCCTCTGCTCATCTTCCTAAGCAGTCACCCTGTGTGTGATGCACTGGGGCTGCATCTGCTGGGGAGCTGTGCTGCGGCATGTAAATGCCAAATGGTGAGGACCTGAAGACCAGACAAAGCTGTGAGGAGAAAAAACCTTATGTTAGGGACAATGTTATTATAGATTCAGTTTGGGTCAAAGGTTTTTCCTCCATTCTTGTGAGATGTACCTGACCTCAGATCCACCCAGCATTAAGCTGGCCATGAGCTGAGGATTCTGTGTCCACATTTTCAAGGGGTGACTGTATGTATAAAGCCAGCCCTGCTTTTTATTTTATCCCTAGGCTCCTTCACACAGCCCCTGCAGGATTCAGTGGGAGGAACAAGAGCTCCTTCAAACACTGATGCCAAATGACTGGAACAGGACTCCAGGGCTCCCTTTCCAGCTCTAGGAGACGAATTGACCTAATGGATAAAGCAGGCCCCCAGGACACAGGACTGTTGAAATCATGTCCTAGCAGTGGGAGGAGATGAGGTTGGGTGGCCAGGAGAGGGGATGAGGAGCCACGATTCTTAGGCTGTAGCCCTGTCCGTAACAGAGAGTCTTCTTCTGATGGCGGTGGTGGAGAACATGGGTCAGGACTTATCAGTATTATGGATAAGTCACCCAGAAGCTTTGTTTGCCTTTGATTCTGGTCCGGGTTCATTCAGCTTCTGTCTGAGGCCAGATCTGACCCCAGTCCTTTTCCTTTGAAATGGTTTTCTGCTATTGGCATAAATGAGAAAAAAATTACTTCATTGCCTCCCTGAGTAAACAGATCCCACTCCATCCTCAGAAAATGAAAGCTGAGGATTCATTTTCCTCAGAACTCATTGCAGATGAATCAGAAAGCTGGACTTTTTGTGGGTGTGAGGCTGAGCTGGGCTGATGAGCAAATGAGCCTAATAGGGACAACGGAAGCAGCGTCAGATGCTGGCACGTCCATGCACCGGGAAAGCGGTGTGTGCTGGATGTGAACGTGGCTGAAGAGGAGGGAGACCTCCAGCTCCAGTTCATGAGTCTGGGGCTTTGCAAAACAGCAAGGCAGCAAGGGTGAGCAAAAAGCCGAGAGCATGTGTATTTGAGAAAGATGTTTCACCACTGGCAGTGGGCCAAAGGAGCGTCTACGTTATCTCAGCCCTTGGAGACATGCTCGCAAACACACATGCTGGCTTGCACACGCACGCTCTTGCTCACACACACACGTACCACTAACAATACATGGAAGCAGCTCCCAGAGGAGGCCAGCCCTGCTTCATGCCGGTCCCTGTTAATGGCCAACATCTGGTGAGGTAGCTGGGGCGGAGAGACAGCTGGGGCCAGCGAGCCCTTTCCCCGGCTATGAGTGAAGGAGAGGGCTGAGGGGTGGGCTGGAGTAGGTTCGTCTTGTCTAAAAGCAGCCTGCAAACACTCGCTGCTGCTTCCTCTGTGGAGAAGAGGCTGAGCGGCTCTCTACTTCTGTGTTTTATGTGTTAAAGAGCTGCTGAAAGATGAGAGTGTGAAACCCCCAAACCAGAGGTCCCTGGCTGTGCCAGGCTGTAATAGCCAAGCAAGTTTTGCCAGCTTAGGCTGGCTTTGCCAAGAGGGCTTAGCTTTTATATGGGGCATGGGAGCACAGACATCCTTGATATACGTTGTTAGGAAGGATTCATTATGCTGATGAAGGAATTTTTCAAAATGGATGTGGGCTGTTTACAGATTTGGGTTTGTCTGACCTTCCCGTAGGCAGAGGAGGAGACAGCATCCATTCCATGGCCCTTCAGCAGCCCTCCCCACAGAAAATCAGTGGTGTTTTGGACCCCGGGCAGGAGCATTCACTAGTGTGATCTGGTGGGTGATGGTGACCCTGCTAGAGAGTGTGTGGGTTTGCCCCACTGCTGACTGCAGTGGTCCTGCTCCTTGCATGTTCCTTGAGGTCTGAGGTTTGGTGAGGTGGGGTAGGGAAATACGGGAACACTACTATGGCTACAGCTGTTCTTCATCGGTGATGACTCCCCTGCTTCACAGCAGCTGCACCCTGTCTTACCCCTGGAGTTTATCTGCAGGGACCTGGGGTCATGATACTCACATCTCACCCAGCCTGGAGAATCCCCATCCTCCCTATCCAAGCTCTGGGTGGTGGAAAACCTCCCCCATGTCTCAGCCTGTCTGAGCCCAGGCTGCAGCTACCCTGAGAGATCTCTAAGCAAACACACCAAAGGCTTTCTGGACATTGAAGAAGTGATATTATCCAGCTCTGCTGTTACCATAGCCTCCTCCTTAGGAGTACAGGTAGGAGGGCTGTTGGAGGTGAGGAGAGAGAGATGGTGGTTATGAAGAGGTAAAGGAAAGAGAAAGGGCCTTTAACAAATGAAGAGCAAATTTTTGTGGAGGTCATCTCTGCCCGTCTGGCATGGTACTCCGGAGGAATGGGGCCTCGTTTCCTGTAGCTGAGCATGCTTCTCACTGGGCGATGCCCTGCCTGACACACCACTGAGCTGGGGGTCCAAGGGTAGTGATTAGGGCAGCTGGGGCTGGGAAGAGTACACCCTGGGCATGCACCACAAGATGCGATTCTGGGCCTCGGGAACTGAAAGCCTCACCAGCACCCTTCCGGCTCCCATCGTCTCCCTGCCATTCACCCTGTCCATAAGGCCCCGGGTAGTCAAGGCTAAAGTGAACATTGGAGTATCTCTCATCCCAGCGATGTCCTCAAACCTGAGCTCTCCCCAGCCTGAGGTCAGCAAGGCCAGGCTCTGCCCTGGGTCTCTGGCTTCTAGGTTTAGTGTGAGATTACCAAGCAAGGCTGAGGTTAGTGTGTGGCCTTGTGTTTAATTACTCCCTGAGACATGCGTATACATGGCCCACCATCACTGGACACAGTCCACACGTCCCCACTTGCTCACCACTGACTCACAAAAGACTGGAAAAATACAATCCCACTCTGATGCTGTTATGGAGGTGTAAGTGCTCTCTAGTAACACATGAGTAGCCTACGTGAGCAGCCAGTCGGGACATTTGGCATCTGACGTTGCTGGATTGAAGACTAGTATGTTTACTGTATGACTGTGTTGAGTTCAACGGGGATGACTCGGGACAGATCTTCATGACATGCTAGAGGCTGTTTTGGGCTGATACTCATCAGTTCTGAGGATGCTGGCTCAACATCCCTCCCCCTCCCTTAAGGCCATCGGATGAGCGTTAGGCAATCAAAGCCCTAAATCCCAGGTAATGACGAAACAAGGGAAGTCTCTTTGCATCATGAGACATTTCTGTTAAGAGGGAAGGAATTAATCCTGCTGCTTGTTCAGAGGGGAGCGCTTACTGGAGGTTAACCTGTCTGGGGCACCATGACAAGGCAGTGAGTGAGCTGGTGGTGGCCAGGGAACAGGCAAGGCCTCGCCACTATCCTCCCTCCTCACTGGATACTCCTGTGTGCTGGCATCTGGACGCAAAGCCCTCTGAGGAGGATCCTCCACAGGTTACCAGCCAACTCCTGCCTCAAAGGCTGGGAGGGGGGCACTGGGTCCTCCTTCAGGGTTGGAGGAATAGTCTATGCAGCACACTTGGGCTGGTTATTCCTCTCGTCTTGGGGGGCTCTGGATGCTGCCAGTGCTGCCAGCTGTGCACAGCTGGGTCACAGATGTGCTGCTGCCAGGCACACTCAAAAACATCCCCACATCTTTGCTGTTGGGCTCTGGAAAAAGACCAGAGTCATCTGAAACACAGGCAAGAAACTGGATATTCCTGGTCTTTGTGGCCCCATCTTTGGAGGAGCTGGTGCTGGCCCAGCCGTGGGGTCCTTCACACCTCACCCTTTTGCAGTTGCACACTGAAGGGCTTAAGAGCCAGGCATCAAGGGGGAGATGTCTGGTCTCCTGGAGTGTTGGACTGAGAAGACTGGAGAGGCAGAGCCACAGTCCCAGCCATGATCCCTCAGGCACTGGTGGAAACCCGTTTTATGGCCTGTGGTATTTAGATGGAATAGTTAGAAGGTTGCAGGGTCACTGGCATAGAGCACTGTGACTGAGGCTGGTGTGGCACTATTCTCTTTCCTTGGCCTTTCACAGGCAGACCGTAGGAGGTGAGACCTCAGTGAAGGGAAAG
>NW_010406887.1:5985-17716 GCF_000710305.1 Buceros rhinoceros silvestris | reverse complement strand
GGGAAAGAGCGTCCTGACACAGGGATGAACCCCATGTGGACTCCTCTCCTCATGGGGCTAGAGCCCTGCACGTTTGGTGTCACCTACAGTCTTCTGTCCATGAGTGATCCCAGGTTACCAACACCTCCTCTCTACCACGTGAATGTGCTCCTCACTATTTGCACAAACAGGATTCTCAGCTAGAACGATGATGGTCTGATCTGATATCATGTTTATGTGGCCAGAGCTGCCGTAGGCAGCTGTGATACTGCTGCCAGGCCTTGCTTTATATTTGCCTACCAGCCTACTTGACTTTCAAACCCTTGGTGGCACTGGGTTGAGTGCAGCTGGAGCAGTGAGGAGTTCGGTGCTGAGCTGTGTCCCTTTGAGATGGACCATGCTAGCCCTCTGGCTCTGTACTTCTGACCAGCTTGTCCATGGGTGCCAACTGTCTTCAGCCAGCATGTCCCACCACCTGCTGCTTCGTCCTTACAACTGACCCCCATCTCTTACTGTTTGGATTCATCCACTACCAAATGCAGGTTCCTGTATGCTGAGTCTTTGTAAGCTGCAAGAAACTCCAGGGTGACTGAGAGCCTGAATATCAGGTCTAGAGCCAGACCTCCAGTTGGGGGACCTGCAAGCCAGACCCACAGGCGAGTTTGACATCTAAACTGCTGTTGAAACTAGCTTGCTTGTTTCTGAGGTGGAGCACTGGGGAATCTGGTCTGCTCAGGTCTGCTGCTGGAGAACAAGACCAGCTGAGACTACACCCCGTTTCAGAGAGATGTGAAAAACAAAATAGTGTAGCAGAGAGTCTGAAGCCTACAGAGAGCAAGGGAAGCTTAGAAGCACCTGGGTCCAAAAGGTTTTGTACCCAAACTCAAAAAACCTATGTGAGAGCGTAGCAAGAGACCTGTTCCCAGGCTAGCTCCTGACCCTCCTGTTTTGAGTAAGGGCTTTCTATGGCTTGTCACATCACCGAGGTGGCGAGATGTGGCCAATATAAAAATGTCTGTCTTCCTCAGGATGATGACACCTCTTCTTGTGGGGCTGCAGTCACAAGTCTGAGGGTTTGGTGGCTATGTAAGTCACCAACAAGAATAAGCCCTGAGTGAGACCCAATAGCTGCTGATGAGATGCAGGCATTGTCCTAACTGGTGTGTTTTGTTCTTTGGCATCCAGGCCTATCCTGAGCATCCGGACCAAGGCAGTGAGGAGTGAGGAAAGAGGAGCCTGTGAAATGGGAGAGGGAAAAAAGAGGTGAAAGGAGGCTGGGATGGCTCAGACTGGGGCTGGGATGAACCGATAGCAGCACTTCTCTCTGTTGGGTTGTTGCTTAGCAAAAGGGACAGGAGCTTGCAACACTGAAGTGTCTTTCTCCCACTGTGGCCTCTCAGGCTGAGGGCCAGAGGATGTGCTAGGGCTGTTTGTACCCTGAAAACTTTGGGGTGAATGGTTGTCTGCATCATGGATGGATATACAGGTGCGTGACTGAGTAGTAATGAACCTGGCTGCTGAGCTGGAGCAGTCGGTTTAGTGCTCTCTTCATTGGTTATTAGCTTGTTGCAGAGTCAAGCTGGCGTGTCAGGCTCTGTGAGCTTTGGCGAGAGCACTTGTGAGGGCAGGGGACCACGTTTAACCCTGTAGGTGGCAAGAGTGTGCCGAGAGGCTGAAATCACGGAGACAGCCCCATTCCCAACCCCCAAACTGACTGAGATTTTCTGCCAGCACAAGTGGGTCTGTGTCTACACGGGGAGGAAGGAGGACTGGACAGCATGATGCTGTTCCTTACGCTTCTTATGGAAAGGACGAGACAGGCAGAGGTTTTCCCCGTCTCCGTGATGCTGGCAGGCTCCCCATCTCAGCCGGAGCCTGACGCCGGGCTGGTGAGGCTGCTCTGAGTCATGAGGTGTTTGCATGCAGTGCAGCCCGTCTCCTTTCCGAGGCACGCAGCAGAGCTAGCAGTGCGTCTGCATGCCTTCATCAGTGCCTGCACGTAAACTGTCCCTCCGGTCACCCACCCTTTGAACCACAGGGGTCAGGCCCTGGCTGCGAGCAGGGGGATTTCTCAGAGCCTAGCACAAGGATTTGCGTGCAGAGAAGCCTCATGCAGGCAGCTGGAAATTGTCTCCAAGGGTATGTTTCTGGACAGGCCAGGGCTGAGAATTTCCCTGGATGGATTGAAGTCCCTGAGGGACGTGGGGGACATGTGTGTTGTGGGGTCCATCCCCAGAGTGAACAGAGGGACAGAGGGTTCAGATTATCCTGGTGAAAGACACCTCGTGTAGTGTCTTTTGGTAAAAGTGCATCCCTACTTCTTCCTGAAGTTCAGGCTGCCTCTGAAGCCATCTGCCTGCACGGGGTAGACAAGCCCTGACACTGGTTCGCTGCCGAGCGGGTGTGTGAAAAAAACCCTGGGTGACTGGGGCTGTTGGGGCTGTGACACCCTGGGGGGCGCCACTGCAACCCCCTTATTGGAGGGTTTGCTCCTCTGGGTGCTCTTGGAGTGGGCTGGATGCGGGGGCTGCAGGGTGAGCAAAGTGGTGCTTGCTGCATGAGGCCTCGTGGTGCTGTTGGAAGGCTTTGCTTGATGCTCTGTCCCCACCATGGATTCTCCTTTCCTGGCTTCCTGGCCACTCCACCCAGCGCTGGAACCTTTCCCCGTGCTTTTCCCAGGAGAGAAAGTCCTTTTGCTTTTCCTGTGCTTCCACAGCACGTAGCCAGTGTGGGAGATGACGGGATGGTGGATGAGACATCGTGGCAGCAGGGACCTGGCTGAATTTGACTCTTTGGGTATTTGGATGGAGGGTGCTCACTGCAACACCTGAGCTGCTTCTCACCCGCTGTGGGCGGGAGGAAAGAATATTTTGGCACCAGCCAGGCACGGGTGCTGAACAAGCAGCCATCAGAAAGGCAAATATTTTGGCTACCCCAACACATCTGTTTAGAAGCAACCCAACCCTGAATTTAAACAAAATGGGAAAGAAAAGACATTAATTGAAGACATGTCCATAGGAACACGATCCCTTGGCTAGAGCCCAGCATTGGCAGCCTCGTTGTGAGATCAAATGTCACGCAGATGAGATGATCACTCAGGCTGTTGCAAGCCCCTCATGCTGCTTTTGAGCAGGTCACACATGCCCTGTGGAAGCTCAGGAAGGCTGTGCGTGGCCATGCAAAATGCACGTCACTCTTACAGGGGTACATACACTTCCTCACTGCCCTCCCCACCTCCCTGCATAGCAGCATCCTTCTTCTTGGGAAGGACTCTATGTCAGCAGGTGGCCACTCCTGTCCTGCTTTGTCTTTCGTGGAAAGGATCCAGCCCTGGGGGATCCTAAAACAGATCAACTGTTTTCCCAGCAGCCCCTGGCTGCATGTGTGGGGCTTGGATTATCAGACTGGGAACAGTTGATCCCAAGTCTGTTGACAAATCCATTAAGATTTGTTGAGTTTAGGTGAAGTTTAGATACCACTCTTTTGATTTGGTTGACCCCAGACCTTGTTAATCTGTGCTTCACCCAGAGGCAAGGCTGCAGAAATAGCTTCAGATGGGAAACTGGTGTGTAATGCAGAAAAGGGAGGTTCCTGAGCTTCCCATCTGCTTCTTCAGTGAGCTCTGCAACCCTTCCTGAGCTTGCTGGCTTTGGAGGTAACTGGGATATTTGGGCTGAACTCAGAGGTGAGGGATGCCTGATCTGTGGTTGTGCTAGGGTGCGAATGCCCACTGATACACCACTGCAAGAATGCTCATTGCTGTGTTACTCTGTGCCCCATGTGACCTGCAACACTGGTGTCCCCCTCCTAAGCTTCTTCCTTAGAAGCTCACCCACCCAAGTCCAGCGTGGGGAGTTCTGAGGGAAGGGCTGGAGAAGGGCCAGCCACCCCCACTGCAGCCACTCCAGCAGGAGCTGTCCTCCCTCTCCCTCTGTGAGCAGAACAAAATGCATGAGCTCAGGGGGTCACTGGGGCCTGGGAAGGGGGTTGGAAGAGCCCCACATATAGAAATGGGGATGGAGAAGGAACTGGCTGCCCCAGAGTTCATGAGAGCCCTCCATGTTGCAGCACTTGGCATGGGTTGAAGTCCCCAAGGGATGGGCCCTGGCTTCCCAGCAGGTCATTCTGAAGCCCCACTGGGTGCTCTTTGGGTGGTGAGGCTTGGTGGTGTCACAGAGGCTGTCTCAATGTCAGCCGGGGGTAACAATCCCGTGGGCTCCCTGTCCCTGCTGGAGCTGGCCATGCTCTGGCAGGAAGAAAGGCGACGGTTAACTGCTGCGCCATCATTATTCTTACACCGTCTCCTCTGTCATATGCAGCTGGCCTCTGGGATGTAATAAGTACTAATGTTGGTGTCCCGGGTGGAGGTAATGGGGGCAGGGAGTGCCGCGGAGGAAACCCTCAGCTTGTGTCAATCAGTGCAACTTTTTATTTTACAGAACATGCTGTAGAGCGCTTCCAAGTATGAACAAACCTAAATGAAGACAGCTGGCAGAGGCTCTCGTCATCTAACTCTTTCCAGATGTGTGGTCATATGCTGCAGTTTCTGACTAATGACATCCCTGAGGAAAGCCCTGGGATGCAGCAGTGATGGAGTGGGTGAGGGGCACTCCAGGAACCTGTTGGTGGGCCGAGAGCACTGACTCTCAGGTTGGTGCTGCATGGAGACCCTGGCTGGGGAGGGACCCTCTACCATCCCTCTTTTCCCCATGGAATCAGTGGGTGGAACGAGGCTGCCTCTGCCATGCCGGGTACCCAGGGTACCACGGGTGGGAAAAGCTACTTAATCCAAGAGTGGTGTCCTGTGGAGACAGCTACTTCATGGCCTGGAAGCCAGAAAACCACACTTAGTAGGGTTGTGCTGGAGCAAATTAGCGATATTTTCTGATAATGAATTGAGGTTGAAGTGTTTATGCTACTTCCCGTCTGGGAACCCATTCAGGTCTCCCTGCATGATGCCTCTTTCTGCCACAGAGATGTCTGAGAAATCAGTCTGGGTGGGAAGATTTGTAAATCCTGCTGCCTCCCCCTGAAATATCTGTCCTGCATGTCCCCATTTTATGTTCCTGCGTGCCCTGGGTTGTATTTGAGGCATGCTCAGTCTCCAGCGTTTTCTCAACCCTCTGTGGGAAGGGCTGTACTAGTTTTATAAACTGGGGCCTGGGGGACACTAAGTGGCTCAGAGATGGGTCAATAATCAGGGAGAGGACAGCTTCTCTGACCCCAGGAGGGAAATTATGTCCTTCCAGAGTATTGCCGCCTTCATGCTGTCTTTCTGCAGCCAAGAAATTGCAGCCAAGCTGGGTCTAGGCTTGCTGCTTAGGTGGAGTCATCGTTTTGGGTCTTTCTCTGGTCCCTGTTCTCCCCCCTCTTCCTCTCCACACCTTTGTAATTAACCTCTGAACTCTGGCTAATCCCAGGATTAGCCTGTCACGGACTATCGGTTAGAGCTCCTGCCACCCCTTATGTGTCCCAGCACCCCTTGAAAACTTGCAGGAGGGTCTGGAAAGCCAGATTGCCTCTGAGGATAGAATAATGAATGGGGGATGGCAGGAGTTTGGCAGGTGGTGAGAGCTAATTTGGGGGTCACCTGGGGCTGATAATGGTCTCCTGGAGCTCAGGAGCAGTGCAGAGGGGCACAATGAGCCCGAGAGGACTGGGGCAGCCATTTCGGCATCCCTACCTTGGCCCTTTCTGCCAGGCAGAGTGGGCTGCAGAGAGAGGAGGGAACCTGGTGGGCTCTCAGTGAAAGCTGTATCTCCTTTGCCTGCAGGTGAAGGCAAAGGATTAGCTCTTGGCTTTTGGTGCCGTCAGCTTTATTTTTTTTTTTGATCTAGCTATGCATGTGTTTTCCCTCAGGAGGGTGTCCTTGGCCAAAGGGAGACCTTGCTCACGGGGTTTATTCAATCTTGGTGCTTGAGATGCACTCCAGGTCTGTGGGTGAGCTCTCTGCTCCCCTCTTAGCCTTCCTCTTCCTTGTCCAGGCTTCCTGGGAGGCACTTCACAGCTCCCAGGTGACCAATTTCCCAAGAGAGCCCCAGACAAATTCACACTTCAACTAACAGAGGCAGTGCAGCGGCCTCTGTCACTTCACTTCTTCCTCAAGATGAAAGCTCCCAGCCCTGAGGAAGCATGCAGCAATACAGTCAATTTAGCCATGAGAGCTGCTTTTTACCTCCAAGACATCCAGCTGTGTAATAGGCCACACGGTGGAAATAACAGAAGCAGCAATGGCCTCATGCTGGGATTGTGACTTTAAAAATGTGAGGGTTGGCTCAAAGGAAAACAGAGACTGCAAGGGGAAACCTCACAGACAGTGGCCAAGATGTGTAGAACAGTTTTCCCTAGTTGAGGTGTTTGTCTGTAGCCTTCAGTGGCTGTTAACCCCCTTGCTCTAAATGCCTGCACCCCCTACTTCTGGTGTAACTCCACGGGCTGTTCCAGGACACCCCTGGGGCTGGGGAGAAGGATGAGCCCAGAGGCTGGAGCAATTCCTTGCCATGCTGGCAAGGGGACGAGGGCTGAACTCAGTGCATGCTGCCTGGAGGGGACCAAACCCCCGGGCTTGCAGCAGTGCTGCCTGCAGCTTTCCTTCCTCCCTGAGCCAGAGGAGCAGCACTTTCCTTTGCTTTTCCTGTGCCCAAGGAGGGGAAGGGGAGGAGAGCTGCTCTTGGGATGCCGCCTGGGGAGCAAAGAGTTCGGCATGAGCTGGCAGTTTGTTTGCTTCTCTTGTGACGTGTTGCTGGGAGTGGAGCTGAGCCCTGGGAGGTACAGGCAGGCCTGCAGAGGAAGTGGGCGATAAGCTTCTGTCCCCACTGTGCGATATGCTGTGTGTGTACAGGATGTTTGGTTTCCTTTCGATCCCGTCCAGAGGTGGCAGGGATGGGGAGACGCAGAGACAGGCTTTGTGGTTTCTTTAATCTGATGATTTGTTTGCCTCTTTCTTCTACTTGCAGGCAAGTTCGTGCATGAGGCACCCACAGTGACAAGCCAGCGTGCTCTGCCCTGGCACTGGCTGTGTTTGCAGGGAGCTGGGCTGCTGGCTGTTAGGCTCCGGAGTGACTCAGGCTGATGAACCCAGTCCTGACCAGGCCAGAAGACCTTACTGGAAGGTGCCTTTGGCTGCTGGGATCTGGCCTGGCCCTGATCTGGTGAGCACTCTAGGACAAATGTGAGGAGAGGATGAGAGGGAAGGGGCTAGGTGGCCAGGATCAATGTGAAGGGCAACATGCACTAACTGGACAAAGGAAAGTGCTTTCTGTCTCCAGTGGCCACAGCATCACCTTGTCTGGGATGTCCCAGCCAAACCCAGTACAATGGTGATGGCTCAGCTGCAGCCGTGTCTTTGACATGTGGCACGCTGAGCTCTGTAGGCCCCAGACACCCCTAGGCCATGGTGGTGCCCCTTTTTCCAGTAGCTTTGCTCCCTGCAGTGGCTTTGCTTCTTCTGTGCCTGAGCTGCCCCCTCATCTCCTGCCTCTTGCCTGGGTCTCCCTCATTCCTGGGTTGAGAAAATCCCCCATGGAGGAGCACATCATCCTGCCTATAGCCAATCTTCTGCCACAGGGGCTTTGCTTGCATGAAATGCTCATTTTGTCCATTAGCTGCTAGTGAGGAACAGACAGGGAGAATCCACATGAGGACAGGACCATCCTGGATGCTAGTGCTGAAGGCACTGCCCCTACACTGGGGCATGCTGGAGGATTTAAGTGATGGGGTGATGTACTCTGGTGTGATGAAAAACAGAGCATCAAGCTTTGCTGAAACAACGCATCTCCCATGAAAGATGCAATCTGTGACTGTCAGAAGGATATGAAGGACTGTGCTGTGAAGAGATGTGAGGGATGTGCTGGAGCTCTCCTTTCACTGTCACCTGGGGGGCATCTGCCAGAGTGGGAAGGATAAATCAGGGGAGCCCTTCCCTCAAGTCAAGCAAGCTTACCTGAGCAGAAAGGTGCCAAAAAAGATGATAGGAAACTGCCAGAGAGCAGTCCAAATCAGAGGGAGGTGGAGGCTAGTAACTAGTGCAGAAGAGCCGTAATATCCAGTGGTGAAGTGCGACAGCTGTGGCGGGGAGAGGCATCACACAGGTGAAGAGGCTGGACGTCAGGGTGTCCTTCCGAGTCCATGGGATCTTATCACCAGGAAGGGGCCGGCTTCTCCCTGTTCGCATGGGTGGAAGTTGACAGGACTGTTCACGGGTCTCATTCATACTACGGCTCCCCGGCTGGAGAATGGCCTAGAGGGAAATCAGTGGGACTTTCTCATCTCCTCGTGTTTCCTAGAAGTGGTGGTAAAGGGGGTACCGGGGAGGGAGAGGTTAGGAAATGCCACTACAAGGTACAAGTACTTCTGGGGACACCTGACCCTGCCCTATCTGATTTCTGTGATATCGGGGAAGCACCAGCTGTGCACCCTGAGCCTCTGAGCAATGCTTTGTTTGTAAACATGATTTTGAAAAACATTTTAAAAAATGCTTTTGAAATGATCCCGGTCTTTCCACATTGCTGGGTGCTGAGAGAGCTCTGGGCTGCCCACAGAGCAGGACCTGGGTGAGCCTGGGGAATCATTGTGACTTTCTCATCTCCTCGTGTTTCCTAGAAGTGGTGGTAAAGGGGGTACCGGGGAGGGAGAGGTTAGGAAATGCCACTACAAGGTACAAGTACTTCTGGGGACACCTGACCCTGCCCTATCTGATTTCTGTGATATCGGGGAAGCACCAGCTGTGCACCCTGAGCCTCTGAGCAATGCTTTGTTTGTAAACATGATTTTGAAAAACATTTTAAAAAATGCTTTTGAAATGATCCCGGTCTTTCCACATTGCTGGGTGCTGAGAGAGCTCTGGGCTGCCCACAGAGCAGGACCTGGGTGAGCCTCAGGCACGCTGCTGGGGAATCCTGTCTGCACAGAGGAAAACTGCTGGGAAGAAGCACCGCCAGCTTCTGTGAAACGCTTTCATTCATTGCCGTCCAGGCAGGAACTGATCCTGGCAAGAGGCGACGAGGGGATGTGTTTCATTCCCAGCAGAGCCGGAGGGGGCTGGTTTTGATCAGAAGTGATCTGGCGCTGGACCTCGGCATGGCTGATAACTGCAACCTGCTGCCCCGAGAACCACTTGGCCCGGAGGAGGCTTGCTTGTGTTTGCTTTTGAAAGGGCCTCCTGTGCTCCCTGCGCCCGCTGTTGAACCACTTCCAAGGCAGTTTACTTTTCTCCATTTTTATCGCCATTATTATTTTTTAATAAAGTTCCTTGATTAGCTTCTCAGGCTTTGTGGCTGAGGGGCCTGGGAATTCATTTCCTCTCCTTGGCCACTCACAGTGATTTCCAGGCCAGCTCAGTGCTGCCTAGAGGAGGGACTCGGCATGGTGAATCCCGGCAGAGTGAGAGGACTGCTTCTGTCCTGATGCCACTTCGGGAGATGCCAGAGGGGCCTCAGGGTGGTGGGGTGCAGTGTCGTGGCAGCCGAGCAGGGAGTGCATGCATGGGCCATCTACCTGGGAAGCAGAGCTTGCAGTGCTCACGAGGGGTAAGATGTTCATTGGAAGAGCTGGGTGTGAGCAGTCTTGGCCCAGTGAGTCAGAACTCAGCAGCTTCAGCAGTTTTCTGAGAGTCATCTTGCACCATTAGTTAAATAAAACCAGGGAAACAGAAAGAAGCGTAACTCTCCTTGGATGTAATAATGGGAGGGGGGAAGTTTCTCTTCCTCTCCTTGACTTCATTCTCCTCTGGATCTGCTTTTCTCCAGCCCGCAGGTAGCACTGTTTATTAATACAAATTATGTTATTAGCAAAAATAATTAAAACATTGGCATTAATATCAATGCATAGTATCCATTGCTATTTGCAGAACTGAGGGCAGAAGGAACCCAAGTCTGCATAGGGAGATGACACTGCAGATGCCATCAGCTCTTCTCTTTTTGTCACCTTCTCCTTTTTTAACTCTCTCCAAAACAAAGAAAAAGCTTGTCCTGCCCTCCTTAGTGTGCTGGGGCTGCTGGAGGCCAGCGATGTGGGGTCCCACAGGGAGGCAGGTGGGTTGTAGGAACACAGGCTGCATTGAGCTTGGTTCCTGGCATGGCGAAACGCTATAGTGATACAAACAAAGCTGACCTGAGAAGGCACTTCCAGCATATCCTGGGGGAATTTGATCACTGGGGGAGGACTGGATGAGTTCAAGGCTTATTTGCTCAGAGTCCAAACTGAGGCAGGGTGGGGACAGCAGCATGAGTAGATCAGAGAGGTGGAGAGGCACGAGCAGAAGATGCTCTGAGTTCCTCACTGAGTAGCCTTGGCCAGCCTGACTTGCTCAGAGCCCCCAGCAGGCAGAGGGGAGATCCCGGTCCAGGGTGTGTAACAGTCAGGGGACAGAAAGGATGAGCATGACCCTGGCCTTGGCACTCTGTAGAGGCGTGCAGAGCACAGCTGTGTCCCTGCTGGCATTTTCCTTTGCAGAGAGGTGGAGTGGAGGCACAGACAGGAAAGGAATACACCTCAGTTGGAAAACGTCATGAGTTAGCGCCATGCATTGTAGTGGCTGGGTTTCCCAGAGAGAGGGCCAGGCCCAGAGGCGCCACAGGGCTCTTGTGTTTCACTGAGCTTTGGGGATCAGCAAGCTCCCTGCACACATGCAGTATTGGGAAATAATCATCCAAGTTGCCCTGACCACCTGATCGCTACTTGCTCTTAATCCTCCCTAATTCTCTTGTCTAGAGCCTGAAGGCTCCTAGATACTCCTGATTAATAGGCCTTTGTGGAGAGGATGGAGATGCCTACACCCTTATTCACCTTTTCCCTCTTTTCCTTTTCCTTCCCCGTTGGGGTCCTTTGCTCCTCGGCTGTGCTTCTCCCTTGCTGCAGCACCCCACCCTCCTGCCCTGCTTTGGTCCTTAGCTGGCCTGGTGGAGAAGCCACCCATTGCTAGTACACTTTGCTTGCTTTCATTTGTTCAGGCCCTTCTCTCCCCAGCCGACGTGCTGTAGATAACATATCTCTCCCTCCCTTTGCCTCGCTCCCCTTTCCCCTTTATTGCATGTATTTCTCTCTCTCCATCCCTGTGACTGAAACTTGGCAAGGGAATCCAGAAACATGCTCAGCCATTAAAATGTCTACCTCAAGGAAAGGCCAGAGCACAGCCTGAAGCAAGGGAAGGGGTGGAGATGGGCTCTTAGCTGACCCCCATCGTTTCCACTTCAGCTGGGAACGAGATCACCTCTCCCCTTGCTAGCAACAGCCCCTGGCTGGTCCCAGTGAACCAGCAGTGAACCAGCGTCAGATGAGATCTGCTGGGACAACCTCCTTGATGATCCTGCCCTGACTTAAGGGTTGGAAAATGGGTGGCAGCAAGTGCTTTGGAAAGTCCTGGGAGGGGGTTAAATAGGAAAGAGCGTCTGACGGTTTAGGTGACTTAGGCTCTGAAACCAGCGTGCTGGTGTTAAATGGCAGTGTGTTGCTGCAGCGTTTGCTGTGTGCATGTCTGGTGGCACAGTGGGATGCTGCTGAGGCCAGGTTACATGCGGCCATTGGTGTGCGCTCTGTGGGCAGAGGTTTCGTCTTTCCTTGCTGCTCCGTTCTTCCCTGTCGCAGTGCTCCATCCCTGTTCAGATCCTCCTGACCAGCCCCAAAATGGCAGGACAGAAGTCAAAACAGGGAGAAATTTGAAAAGTACATGGCCTCAAGCAGGGGAGCACTGTGCCCTTGCTGGTAGCTCAAAGAGGAAATAGGGCAACGTGGTAGCGGAGTGAGGAGTGTAGGG
>NW_010406887.1:0-5947 GCF_000710305.1 Buceros rhinoceros silvestris | reverse complement strand
GGTCCCGTGCGCGTAGCTGAAAGAGGAAATAGGGCAACGTGGTAGCGGAGTGAGGAGTGTAGGGAAACCCAGAGAGGCTCCCCTGTGCTGCAGCTTTCAGTCTCAGGTGAAGGGGCCACAGGCTGAAATGGGAAGAGGCCAAACTCCAGGCAGATAAAAGGGATGATTAGGCAACCATCGAACCCAGCCAAACAATACATTGCAGAAGACATGTAGTATCTTTAATGACCGAGAAGTAGCATTAGCCAATTGCTCTATAAGGCGTCCGAGGGGGCGATGTTTAGCCGCTGGGGCCAGGGTCTGCAGAGGCTTTGGTTAGGGTCGAGATCTCAGGGCTGAGTTCCTGGCTGTGGCAGTGGTGATGAGCTGGACACATGCAGCGAGGAGAAACGCCACACAGAGCAAAGAGGTGCTGTGGGGAGCAGAGGTGATGCTTTGCACTGAGTTACCTTGCTGGAGCTGGTGCTCTGATTGTCACCCTGCTACCGTTTTCCAGTGTGGCAGGGGCGGGACACCATGATAGATGAGACCTCCTGTTTCTGTTCAGTAGAATGATCAGTGATTTGGTCTGGCACGGCAAGAGAAAGGTTTGTGGAAACTGCCTGGACCATGCACTCTTCAGCTTCATTTCACTTCATCTTGTTGAAGCTCTGGTGGCATTTTCACAGTGTGGAGCTGCTGGATCTGATTGTACAATAGCTCTGAGCAAGGCTGGGCTTTGATGTGCTGTGGTTTCGTTCCTGCAGCACCCCTGCAAGATGTCTTTCAGGCAACATCCCAGCTTCTCTATGGGACAGTGCAGATGCAAGAAATCGTTAGGTCCAGAGCAGATGTAAGGCAAAGCCACAGCTGTTTCCAGCTAAGTCTGCCCTGTCTTGGGCTTGGTGAGAGTGAGATGATGTGAGCAACCTGTTCAGAGCAGGCCTTTGGGAATCCCTGCCTGGATAATGCCGATCTTAGGCGTGACAGGAACAGGCAGTCTTCACAAGCCATCCTGTCCCCTCATTCTCCAAACACGTGGATGCTTGCCAGACCATATGAGGTTGGCTCGTCCCAACTCATAGTGTAAAAGTGCCTCGCGGGTTCTGTTAGGAAATCTCTGGTGTTCCCCGTGTGGGATCTTGGGCAGCCTCAGCTCCCTCATTGACTTCAGCCTACCACCAGCATGCTTTAAAGGAAGCCAAACTGGAACGCTAGCTGTGATGGCCCTTGGAAGCCACCAACTCCCGAGCGGAAAGAAGCTTTATGAGCGTTACTGGAAGCTGCTGTGTCTGAGTTACCAGAAATAAACCACTTCGACTCAAGGCCAGCTGCTCACAGACCACTGCATTTCCCTCTCTGGTAGCTGGGCCACCTTCCTAGTGCTTTTGCTTGTCAGCAGGGAGATATTCTTTAAATGACACCCGTGGCTCTTACTGATTTGGGTGGGTGGCAGTGAGGCAGGAAGACAAAGGTGGGGGCCTTGCTGAAGGCTCCTGTTAGCATACTATTTTTTTTTTTTTTTTTTTTTTTTTGGTAGAAGTGCCTTTTCTGGGAACTTCTGGGTTTCAAAAGAAGTGGCAAGAATAGCTCCTTTTAATTCACAGGCAATTGCAGGGCTGGGGGACAGGGGGTAGCTGGAATGAGAGGCCTCTGCCCACAGTCCGGGAGCAGAGGATGTGTCCCTGGAGGGGCACAGAAGCCTCAAACAGAGGCTTTGCATGCACGGGGGTGGCAGGGTAAGTGGCTCTTAGCTAACACATCCCTGCTATTCTCCTGCCTGTCTTTGATTTTAATTAAACAGCAAATATGGTGCATAAGCTACATGTTGACCTGCTCCCCCTCAGGAAGCGTGGGGGCTGATGCCTGCACAGCCCTCAGCAGCTTTTTTTACCCACTGCCTCAGGAGAAGTGGTCAGTGATCTGTCAGCCCTGATTCCTAGAGGGGACTGAGGCAAGGAGGGACTTGCCTGCTCCGTGCAGAATGCACTGAGCCCAGTGCTTTAATCACAAGTCTGTGTTTTCCCCTCCATGGGAACATCTGGTGAAGATGCAAAGGCTGAGAATGATGCAAGATGTGCAAAGTTTCTGTGAGGCTTAGGGCGAAAGTGGTGATTGGCACCACCTTTCTGTCAGGATGCAGCATCATCTGACAATTCAGGACTCCCTGATGATTACCCTCACTGAGCCTTTGTGCTTCGCAGAGGCAAGGAGCCCACCACTAGATCCTCTTGACCAGTGCTGGGAACTGCCTTCTCCACCAGGCTTCTTCCTCAATGGCAGGTTTTTTAGGTAGAAAGAGAGTGAGTGTCAAGAGCCCTTCGGGGCTGAGGCTGGGGATGAGTTAGCAGCACGTTTTCCCTGCTGTGCTGCGAATACAGCCAGCCGTGCCTGCGGCATGGCCAACACACCAAACCCTCCAACTTGGCCGGGATCCTAACCCCAAATAACAGAACCAGTTGCCCGGCAGTGCCTGCTTTTCTGCCCTGGAGTCAGGAAGAAGGAATGTAGGTGGTTGTGCGTGGCCAGGCTATTGATGCCGTGGTAGTGGTCAGCCCATCTCAGCGCTGATTGCCAGCCTTGCTGGAAGTTGGGAGCCAGCATGAACCCTTCCCTGGGGTGCCATGTGGTCCTGGCTTGGTTGCATGGGGCAGTGACCCTGGGCTGGGGCGATGCCCAGCTCTGGAGTGGGTCGAGGTGATGCAGGAGGGTGTTGCTGTGTCAACTTGTGTCCGTCACTTGGTGTAACATGTTTGCTGTGGCAGCGCCACATGTAACAACATGATAGCTTATTGCATGTGGGACACAATCATGTCATCCCATGGAGCTGGGCTGATTGTCCCCAGCCAAGGGTCTGCCAGACCACATTGTCTGGCACAGGACCTGCTCCTTCTTATGTCTCCTCTTTCCTGAAGCTGTCAGAGGCCTGTAAGGAGCAGGTCATGGTCTCTGCAAACCATTCCTGCAACCAATAGCCTGCTCTATGCTATCGCCCAGTCTTTTCCTTGTGGCATAGCCAGCAGTGTCTTTGGTACACAATCAGAGGACTCTTTTTCTCCAATGCATGGAGACTGCAAGCCTTGCCATGTGGTAGGAATAGCCATGGGCATTGGAATGGAGGCTGACTTCTTGTCACAGAGCAAGAGAGAGGCCAGGGCAAGGAGGGATTTCCCTACCCTTCAACCAGCAGAAGGCACCAGGTCTTACATCTTCATCCCCAAAGATCCTGGAGTAGATCCAGTTATCTCTCGTCAGAGGATAGCAACTTGTTGGAGGGGCACTATCATCTTAAAAATACACTTCTCTTCCATAGTTAATTCCATCCTGTGGCTGAGCTGTGAAGTTGCCTAGAGTCCAAGAGCCCAAAAGCAGAGGAAAAACACCCAAGCTCAGCTCCCGGCTGGGCCATGCAGTGTGTGTGTCAGCACTTTGGGTGCAATCAGTTTTCGTCTGGTCAGTGAGTTTCTTCCGTTGTTTGGGTGGGCCTTGCACAAACCTTTGGGGGAAAGCAGAAGCTTTTTTAGAAAGTGGAATATATGACTATGAAACCACAAGAATGTCAGAGGGTCTCAGGCGTGGGTAGGAGAGCGAAAATGGCTCTTGCCTTTCAGGATATTAGTCACCATCACTATCGCTTTCCTGGCATGCTGCTCCCTGCTACCCACCTTTTGTCAGTGTTCTAATTCTTCATGAATCACACAGGATTTTGGGAAGACCACGCTTCCCTTGCTATCTGTACGGTTCATAGTGCCTTGTGGCTGCTACTGTGACATAAAGAAATGTTAGTAAAATGACCACAACACACTCATTTTGGAAACAGATGAGAATTCAAATTGACAGTTTCCCTTTATACTTAGGAGTAAAGCCACAGGTCCTGAAAAAGCTCCAGCTGCTATGAGTGCGTAAGTGTCTGTGAATATTTGAGGCAAGGTATTAGGAAAAACTTCCTGTCAGGCTAGTTAGTGCTGGAGCAAGCAACCTAATGGAGAACCTTCCAGTGATGTTTTCAGAGGGGCCTAGACTAATACCTCCCAAATAGTTCTGGTGATGCCTGAGCAGGGTCCTTTTCATGTCTACGTCTCTATGATTTGTCCTACTTTCTATCCTGGAAAACAACATCCTGTTCAATGTGTCTGTTTTTAGACTTGGGAGCTCTCTGGTGGGCTGAGCTGAGCCCACGGAAAGGGCTGCATCCGTCCACAGCCATCCTCTGTGAGAGGTTTGCTGTGTCAGTGAATGAAATGGCTCCTGGAGAAGGGCTACAAAACACAGAGTAGGAGGGCAGAGTAAAAGCGACAAAAATGTGGCTGGAGTCATGATGCCAGTTGTATGCTGCAGGATTTCCTGGAAGGGTTCTCTGGCAGAGGCATGGGCTGCCCTGTACAGCTCGGTACGGCATCAACCTCAGGAGCCATGCCTCTGGCATGGGGAGGCGGCAGGTCCCACCGCACTTGGGCGTGATGGAAAGGACACTGGACTGGACTCACCTGCCTGTTACTGATGTGGGTGGGATGTATCCAGAAGCCTTGAGGCAAAAGGTCTGCTCTGGCATCCCAGACACCATCATGCTTCCAAGAAGGAAAATTACCGAATTAATGTTATTTTTGGTTTATTTAAGATGCCTGGGGTAGGCAGTATCATGTAGAGTACGAAAGCAAAGGGGGTTAGTCCTTCACACAACCCTTGAGTGAGCATCAGGATGCAGTGGGTGCTAAAAATCTCTGACTCCTGAAGATGACTAGTGAGACTCATGGAGAAAAAGTCCCTCAAGGACTGTTAGACATGAAGACAGCCTTGGGCCCAGGTAGCCTTGAGCCACAGCCGGCCCGGGAGAGCATGTGGAGGCAATATCACTGTTGGCCTGGTCTGTTTTTCTCTCTCAGCACTCTGCTGTCAGCCAGCATTGGAGACAGAGTGCTTGGCTAGGTGGATGCTCGCTTTGACCCAGCTCAGCTGCGCTGAATTTTGCTCGTGACTAGCCCCGTCACATCAGATCCTAAATATTTTACAAGGGGAAACTTCGCAGGGCCAAAACAGCAACCTCTCACCTTTGTCCTGTGGAAACACAGATTGCCTCCCAGTCTCAGGCTAGTGATAGGTGATGTCGCTGCTCATGCTGCTGGTGGTGGCATGTGCATCTCTCCTGCTGCCCCTGAGGGCACCCGGACATGTTGCTCCACAGGACCAGGTGAGAGCTGGTCCTTCTGTGCAACAACAGGCAACAATACCTCCGTGCTTACAGAGGGGAGTGCACCAAGAGGGAAGTGACCTATGGGAGGTCAGGAGTGAGAAGTCAGTCCTCTGAAGCTGGTATTTGTCCCTGGTGAAGAATGAGGGAACTAGTGAAACAAGGTCCACGTTATGCTCTGAGATTTGGTGCGAGGAATAGCTGATGCCAGTCCCTGGGCGCTGCCACAGCAAATCCCAGTGGCGCAGGAAGCCATCCCCACCTCGGTGCTGCTATGTGTTTCACAGCTGAGGACCTCACAAGGAGCTTCCTCAGAGGAGTCCATCAGGGAGAGCTGTGGTTTGGTGTGGAGAGACAGGCAAAATGCCTTGGTTTGAGATGCTGTCTTGGAGAGACCCTCCTGAGCAACGGCTCCTGCCCTGCAGGCAGTCTGAGGCTGCTGGCAGAAGGTCCCTTTCCAAGGCTCCTGAAGGAGCCTCTGTTGGTGGAAAGATCTGCCAGGCACCGCCTGCTCCTTACTCCCCCTTTGCCTGGTGCTCTCCTTTGGCATCTGTTGCAGACACAGAGGGGGTTGTTTTGTTTTTTATTTTGCTGCTTTCCTTTCCTCTTTCTCTGAAGGTCAGAAAAGACAGGGATGGAGCCAAACAGCAAGCCCCTTGCACCAGAAAAGATCCCTTTGGTTAACCGGGACGGGAGAGCCGGGCGCTGGTGGGGCGCAGCCACCGGCCGGGCCCTGAGCGGGGAGTCGGAGCAGCCCCCACCGCACTCGTGCGGGGCCGA
>NW_010406886.1:2517-14749 GCF_000710305.1 Buceros rhinoceros silvestris | reverse complement strand
AGCTGCAAACACCGTCAAGAAGGTAGCTTGGCCTTTTGCTCTTGGTTCTTTCTGTTACTGCCTGAGTCAGCTGCAGAAATGTGTGGACAGGGAACAGGAAAGCGGTAAACTCTTACGGAGTCAATTCCCCAGTTAGATGGAACTCAGTATTGAGTTCCTGATGTCGTCTTCAGTTCGATGTGTACAAGATGGAGTTCCTGCTATCATTCAAGGAAAAAACCAATCTGCTCAGGGCAAGACCCTTTGAACTCAAGTTGTTAAAGAAACAGTCATAGCCATCAGGAGAGACCTTACACAGTGCTTCATCCAGAGGTATAACACTCCTGTAATTAAAAGCTTCATCCAAGCCTTTTTTCCTCCAGATAGGCAACCTTGTCATCTGAGCCAGCACAGCCAACCTCTTTGCAACCCTGCAAGGAAAGGAGAAAAACATTTCTAAACATCCCCTCACCATGCAGGCTGATGCTCAGAGAGTGCTGGGTGGAGGGCTCACCCATAAAGTCACACTGTCTAGGAAACTTTCAGCTGGCTTTGCTACATCGTTGGGAGCTTGTTCCATCTCAAGACCTTACTGTAGGCATGCCTTCAAGGATGCGTGCCCTGCTGATCTTTCATGGCCTTGTTCTCCTGTCTCCCAGGTGAGCTTCCAAGGAGCAAGTACGAGCAGTGCAAGCCACTCACCCCAATTTTAGGGAGCTGCCCCACCATAGAGCCCACAGCACCAGCTGCAGCACTAACCAGCACCGTCTCTCCTGGCCTCATCTTGCAGACCTCCAGCAGACCGAAACGTGCAGTGAAGCTGTAAAGAAAAAGAAAGAATGCTCACTGAGGAACATATGTGTCACATATCACACAGATATGTGACTTGACCACATTGAATAGAGATTTCAGCACAACCAGAAACAGATTCAGTGTTCCTCATTGTTTATGGAATACAAAAAATAGCCCAAACTTCTTAATTTGGCCATTCCAGGAAAAAAAAAAGAACAAAAGCAAAAACCAACAACACCCTAGTTACCCTTCTGGGAAAGAGGATGCTGTGGCAGAAGCCTACCTGAGGTGCAAACAGCTTTCCTTGTGCTCACTAGCTGAAAGGAGAAGCACAGATATAACTGTGTAAGGTGACAACTAAGTTACACACTGGAAGAGGGAGTCAATCCAAACTAGAAAGAAGTCAGTAGCCAGCTGGTATCTCCCAGATTGAGGCCAAGATTAAATGAAACTTATCTCAAATCAAAGCTAGCAGACCGGTGTCAAAACCGAGCTGAACTGATGGGCACACACTGCCTCTGAGGGCTGCTGTGCACAGCTGTGGCTATGGGTGAGTAGGAATCACAGAAACCACCTCAGTTTAGCTCAGGCATGTTTCACTGATCATAGAAATACTGAATGACACCAGGCTCTGCGATCTTCCTGAAGCAACATGATCAAGTGGCCCAGAATTCCAACCAAATTCTCTCCTAAATCCTAAATTGGAGCTTAGAGCTTCGCACTTGGTCTGAATTGAGAGGGTGAACTGAATCCATCCAGCGGCTGTCTGGAAAAACATGCATCTTGCCTGATGTCAAAATGAAACCTGAGAAGTAATACACCACACACAACATTACAATAACTTTCAAAGCCTTCAGTGTCAACAGGTCTGCCCAAATCCTGATCTCCCGTACATACTACAGAGAAAGAGAAAAGAAGTTTGAGAGGATGAAAGAGAGACTGCAGCAGTGAATACAGATTCCAAAGCAGAGCAGCTCTGTTTGCTGCAGTGCAATTTAAAGGACCTCAACTTTGCTGCATGGTGTGACAGCTGTCTTTTGCCATTTTGGGGACAATTCTGGAAATATGGCAATAGCAGAAGAGCCCAACCATCAAAAGCAGGCTAGTCCAGGTGCCAGTTAAGTTTGAGTCTTCCCACTGAGGTTATTTCAGATTGAATTCTTTTCTTTCCAGCCCTGGAAAAGATCCAGGGATCCTCTTCCTACCTTATCACTACTACTCAAGGAGAGACACCATAATCTCCAAGGCAAATCTCCTCTGATCTAGAGGATGGGCCAAACTTCTACAGGGCAAAGGCATCTGGAAGCACGTATGGATTTTTACCAGAGTGAGCTGACAACATGCTGGTAGAACAAGACAAGGGAAAAATGTCACACCGATAGGCAGAAACATCCTGCACAGCAAAATCCAGGAGAGAGTTAAGTGTTGTATCTCAAAACTCACACTGGCATGCCAACCATCCCAAGAGCCAGAGATTTGGGGAGTAATTCTGGCCAACTGGAAGGAAGGAGGGAAGTGTAGGTCTTTCCCATGAGGGATGAAATGAGTTCTCCAGCCACTTCTACCCATTACAAAGGCTCACATTGTGAAAGCAGGATTCTCGCTTTCTACAATCCCATTTAAAACAAGGGGGAAAAGAAAGAACACCCTGTCAAAGACAAATCATTACTGGCTCTTCCTCTGTTTATTCCTGCCACCCTGTGTTGCAGGAGAAAAGAGCTATTTAACGTCAGGACATTTAGCCCATACCTGCTTACCCCGTAGGCTTCTAAAGTCTTTCCTGAAATGTCTGCAATCTCTCATCACCAAGGGCATACTGGGCAAGGTGATTCTATACTCAGCCTTGACCGCAACATATGTATGCCATCCTTTTTTTTTTTGACCTGCACCGGTGTGGTATGAATACAGGCGAGGCTTCTGAGAGTGAGGAGACAGGAAAGGGGATGTTGTGATTAAAGGGTGGAAAAGTGAGAAGCCACTGATAGGCTTAACAAGCAGTTCCCTTCTCAGACAATCTGTACCTCATTTAAGGGTCTAAGATCTTGAAGGTGGAACCTCCTGCAGTAACAAAACCAGACAGAAGGCAGCATGCAATAACAAGAATGAGGTCATACTTGCAATGTCTCTATACCAAATGAAAATTCAACTTTCCTAGACCAATGGGAAAACTACGTTGGGAAGGGGTAGGTAAGCAGCTTTGAAATATTGGAAAGAATTGGCCTTCTGTTCAGCAGACTGGGTTGTTAATTTACTCAAGCCTCAGTATTCCTGCAGAGAAACACAAGAGTCAAAGGCCACAGGTGCTCCTGGGCAGCAACTTAGAGGCAGCACAGCAGGAAGAAGCTAACAAAGGGGAACATCTATGTAGCTAAATTACCACAAACTTGAGAAAGGATGGGTTTAAAGTTAGATAAGGATAGATTTAAGGCTAGAACTGTATCTTAGGTAATGCTGAGGTATCCTCAAGTGGAGTGGATACCATGCATGGTTTTGGGCATGCAATTACTAGCACATCAGATTTTAAAATGTGAAGTTGACACTTATGGCAAGCACAATGGTTAGTCCTCCAGACCTCTGCTTGTAAAAATTTCCTTTGGAAACATTACCACCTGAAATAACATATAGATTGTATCAGAGGCCTAAATGCTCTCCCAGAAAGCAAAGGAGATTCTTGGAGGAAAAAACACATTCCAACCAATTATAGATAAGAAAAGAGTTGCAGAAGTATGTAGACTCACATGAAGAATAGGTAATCCAGGCTGCAGACCCATACATAAAATGCCTTTCTAGATTCAACCAGCAGAGGGTGGTAATAAACCTTGACGCACGTCAAATACAAACACTGCTTTGCTGCCTCAAACAATGAGCAAGCAATACCCTATCTTCTCTAGGTAGCCTAAGGCACTTTACTGTCTCCACTACCACTAGTTCTTGTAAAACATACAGTTAAAGAAAATTTAATTTAAATTCTCATTCACACAGCAATTCTAGCTGTTCATCTCCACCTAATAACATTTTTCATTGGCTGAGCCGCAGTGGTCTAGACAGTACAAGCTAGAAATGTATTCAGATAGATACATTTATTTTCCTATTACCCAGAGTGAGCAAGAAGAATAGTTAAGGCCATGTGACATAATAAGAAAGGCCATCTGCTCTAAAAATGTTACTCTAACATGAAGTTATGCTTCTTCTTGATGTAAGGATTAAAATGAGAAGGAAAAAACTACTCTGTGTTCTTAAATACCTACCAGCATGAAATTTTTAAGTTTGTCTGAATGCTAAAAAAGTACACATGCTACAAAAACAGTTGATAGCATATGTAAGAAGAAAGGACCTTTCAAACCTTTAAATTGAAAACATAAGTAGTATTGTAATGCTATTTCTTTGGAGGGCCTTCCGAACTGGAAAAAATTTTGTAAAGGACAAGTGGTGAGGTGAGATTCAACACAGCATGTTGTGGATATCAACATGAAGCCTCATATCAAGGCTCGTTTTTTTATCAACAGCTATTGCGTATAAGTTATAATCCCCATCTTTTTCAAAACAGAGAAACACATAAATAAAACCTGTGTATTTTTTTCTCTTTTTATTCTCTCTCACTTGCTGTCACAACAAGTCAAATACAACAGATAGGCACTGGCAAAACAAACCCAGATGTTGAATGCAGACAGAAATCTTGCCTTGTTGCTTCTTGAAATGAAAGACCAGACAGCATTGACTCCAGCCCCAAGGCCTCCCAGCTGCAGGCTCACTCCCACCTTAGTCACTCCCCCAGCACTATCCTCAACACCTTCTCAATCAGCATGCAAAACTCCAATGAAAACTATTCCCAGAGGCTCCCATCTTCTACAGCTTTCTCCAAAGGATTTTGCAAAATGAAGCAGAAAACCTTTCATCGGTAAAGTCTGTTTGGATTTTACTACAGTTGTCTTATTTCTGTGTCACGCTTCACTTCTCTCTTTCTAAATTAAACAAATTCTGTTTCATTGTGACTGTCAGCTTCAAGGGTCTATCACTTCAGCAATTCTCTCCAGTAAGCTTTATCTGAAAACACATTCAATGCCTTTGCCGTCAGGCACCATGTGTGAATAGGCACTGTGAGACCATGAGAGGCATGCTGCAGCTGCTGCATGCCAGAGTTAGAAGAGCTCAGCCATTGTTTCCAAGGATATTATCAGAAGTCAGTGTGTCTTAAAACCCACCAAACCCCTCAGCATACATGTTCTTCAGCAATAACCCTTCTCTGCTAAGGAGCATGGCTTGCCACAAGCCATGCCAACCCATTTTTCAAAATCCAAGTCAGAGAAATATACAAGCAGGTCTAGAAATGCACAGTCATAAGTCATCAATTAGACAGCCTTTGGAAATACATAAAAACAGGTGGCACTCCACTTACATCCGTTCTTTAGGTTTGGAAGCTCTATTTTTTTCAGGTCAAAGTCACTGGTTTCAGAGAAACCCTCAAAACGCTTCTTCAGACTCCGCTCCTTTGCAGTCGCCATCCTGTGTAAGAAAGAGCACAGCCAAAGACTGCCTGTCAAAGAGTGCTGGGCTGTTGGACTTCATAGCGCCTTGACAAAGTTCCGTCACACAGGACAGCCTCTGCTTGCATGCTGTGGCAGTATTGCTGGATCAAGAAAATGTTTGAAAATCCCCCTCATCACCTAAGCAACCCAGAGCTTCCTGCTATGTGCCAGTCCTCCCTGCCTCCTGGCAGCAAGGCCTGGTGTGGAAAGTCAGCCCCAGCAAGATGCACAGCTCCCACAAGGTGGGAAAGTCTACTAGTTTAAGGAGGAAAAAAAAAAAGAAAACTAGAAGAAAGAAAGTAATAAAGCATTTAAAATTGCTATTTTGTCCTCATTACATGGGATGAATACTGAAACTAAACTTTTACAAGCTTGAACCAAAGAGTGAATGGGAAATATAAAGGTAAGAAAGACCCGTTACTATGACAACTCACATGCTGAAAGAAAACACTTCTCCAGTTGCCAGGCTCTGGGCTTGGAACTGGGAGCACATTGTCACCAGTATTTTCCATACAGGATGGAAATAAACAAATGACTCCAATTCAGTTTACCCTCACAGACCCTTTTTCTTTCCTATAAGCAAGTGCATTAACAAGGGCAAAGGCTGGCAGAGGAGTTTATACTTAAACAGGTGGAAAACTGTGTCTTCTGTCAGTAAGGCAGGTCGATAAACTTCAGCACCTCACTCAGTCCATGGCTGGACTCCTTCAGTCATACACACCTCCTAAAAGGCAAAGACACCTGTTTTTATCAACAGAGCAGGTACCACCCTCACCCACTTCCCCAGGAAGAGGTATAAATCCTTACCAAAGCTGGCACAAGGAACACCTGATGTGATTTACCTTTCTTCTATTAAGATTTGAGATGATCGTTACAGACTGCTCCAATTCACCGCCCAGCCAGTTGCACAGGAATGTTCTGCAATATGCCAAGCTAAATACACAAAATCCTTGGTCCTTGAAACCACAAAACACTGCAGTGTTTCCAGTCTGGAAAGGAGACTATCCCCTGGAGCAGGAGTCTCTTCAAATCACATTTTACCAATCCAGCCCTAAAATTCTTTAGAGTTCTGACGCTAAGGAAAAATTATCTAATTAAAAATTAATACAAAATTCACTGTTCAATCCCTCATGTAACACAGCAAATGATCCATACATATGCCACTATCACAAGGGAACACTATCATGACATTTGCATAGCGAGATGCCTACAGGCTCTCAGAGGACACCCGTACCCATGTGTGCTGTAATATCTTCACTGTTCCCACTGCACCAAAGGATCAGAGCTTGTGTGGCTATGCCTCTGCATGCTGGGATCTCTGTGCAGTGCAGGGCCACCTTAAGAAACATCAGCAAGGTTTGGCCTTTTGCCTCAGCTGTGTTGCAATGAGGCATGTGGCATGGGAGAAAACTTTGTCCAGATGATGCGTGGAAAAACTCCGCAATCAAAATAGATTGTGAAGCAGGTATGTTTATTGTGATTTCAGCTCTATAGAGTTGGGTGCAGCGAGGGTCAGGTACCCTAAGGATGCTTGCACACCACACCGTAGCTTTGGCCTCTTATTTAAAGCAGTAAAACATACATATTCAAAGGATTGCTCAACCGCCTAGTACATATGTATTAGAATCTCCCGCTCCTGATGTAAATTAGGTCTCCTCCCCTTTGCACATGCGCAGTCCTCTTTCATGTTACAGGTCACACAACGTCATGCATCGCATGTCTCATTAACTCGGACTTATGCCTCCCCTGGGAGGAGAAAGTAATATTCAACAGTCTATTAAGCAGGCGCAGTTCGGGGAGGGCTGGTCATTATTATCCCTTCAGGCCACATCCTCCCTCGTGGCTGTAGAGACAATAGTCTTCTCCTCTTTGTATCGATGAGGCGTCAAGTGATAAGACCCTCCGCCTAAGCCTTGCATTCTTCAAGTGATAAAGGGGCTTGGTGAGCAAGGGCGGGACGTAACACTTTTGTTTCCTTTGTTTACCTGGAGCATCTCACAGGCAGGGAGGGCGGGCAGAGCATTTTTAGCAAAGTTATCTAATATTCAAACCTGTGGATATTTTCTGCTTTCCCAACTCACAGAGACTCTCTGTCTTCAGCTATTATTTTTCTTGTGAAGATACTCAAGAAGAATATGAAGGGTGGAATGTGTAGGCAGACCAATACATAGCAGCATGTTTAACTACAAAACATTTCAAGGAAAAAGTACTTATTAAGAACAAAGACCTGAGAAAATAAACAAAAATTTTTAAAGAGATGCAAGCAGGGACCAGGAAGAACAGGGTGAACTCTCCATTAGTTAAATAAAAGCAAAAGACACTGGACCCTGAAACTCAGCAACTTTCCGTGATGAACAACAACAGATATTCCTGCTTTGCCAATGAGAAACAACACAGCACAGGTGAAGGACTCCTTGTATTAGGAGTTTGTGCTGGGGAAATCACCTATATCCAACGAGGACCCATATGTCTTCCACAAAATGAAAGAAGTATCATCAACATCAATGTCAAGGCATTCTGCATTTGTGAAGTGAGCAGTCAAAACCAGCATTCATCACATGCCACATACAATCACAACAACAATCAAGGTCATAGAAAACTTACCTGCTGCAATTGCCATCTGACTGGCAAACATTTCTTTCTATTAAAGAAAAAAAAAGCACACATCACTCCCCTGGCATTTCCTTCTGCTGCTGCAGTTGCTTTGGTATCAAGGGTTCTCCTATGTCCTTTTCAGTAACACAAAATATTGCAAAACTGCAGCAACAAGGAAGCAAACTCAGCAAAGGTGCTTACAGGAGCAAAGGGTGAGTTCAGAGCAACACAAAACTGATCCCACTCACTTGCTTATACCCACAAGCAGAAAGGGGTGTTTGTCCCAGCAGTGCCCTGTATTCAGACAAAAGTACCTGAGTGCTGCAGCCAGCAATGACCAGGGACAAGGGATGCTTAGTTGGCAGCCACGCGCTGATGAGCCATTTGTACCCTCGGGAAGCCAGCATTGATTCAGAAATGCTTTGTCCCCCACCCTGTACCACCTCAGGCCTCAAAGCTCAAGGCCTGCTCTTTACATTTCCACCATCATCTCTGAATAGCTTGATTCTCCCACTCAGCCTGAGTACAGGAACATGCTGTCCCTTCTTTTAGGCTGTCTGCTGTTTTCACTCTAAGAAGCTGCACAAAGATGTGCTGTAATCCTGATGACCTGCAAATGTAGGTGCCATCAGTATTGGCCAATTTTCTCTCTCCTCTGGCGTTCCCTTTGGTGCTTCCACACTCAGACCTCTCATTCACACCAATCTTTGCATTCCTATTCTTACTTTCTACTTTCCGAGATGCATACATTTTTCAGTAGAGCAATAATCCCTCCTACAAACAATACTGAAACATTAATTTCACTGAACCACTTGTATTACATTTAGGTCTAACTTCTGGAATAGGACACATTTTCTGCTGACCACTTCTCATCTTCTATTGAAATCACATGATTATAGCCACTTCAAGCCTAGGGATGTTTTCTGTAGGCTGTAAAACAAAAAGTCCCAAACCAAACAAGCAGAAAACAGGAGACAGACACATGGTTGATGAATGGATTCACAAATCACTTTCCGGGATAACAAACGAAGATTATTTTGTATGTTTGGATAAAAATTCATAAGAACAGGCAGAAACTACGTTGCTTAAACATATTAAAGAACTCTGAAGCTTAAGCAGCAGTGATGCAACATTTGTGGAGTCCAGGAAAACCATTACTGGACTAAACATGTGAGAGCCACCATCTCAGCTCCAAGAGCAGTAACCACTGCACCAAAAACCACGTTGTTGTTATTGTCAGTGGGTTTGAATAAAACATCTCTTCTGTTTGTTTACTGCGTCAAGTGTTTCATGACCATTATAATCATTACTGCGAAGAGGCAGTTATGATAAAAACTTCAGAAAGGACAGTCCATGTAGGCGATAAAAAGACTCTTTTAAAAATAAATCACTTCCAGTAAGTCTCAGGAAAAAATTAAGGTGAATCATGTCTGCCTGATATGCTTAGAAAAGAACCATTAAAACTTTCACTGAAACTGAAGTCGGAGTCAGAATTTACTGTGATGTCCTTCAAACCCTTGTTGTGCTCTGGTCTAATCCATCAAGTTACCGAAGAATAAAGTTCTACATTAATCTCTTATCCACTTTTTCCATAAAATCAGATACCTAGGAAAGAAGTAATGGATTGAGGAACCTCGGCTTTGTGAATTAACGATACATGTAAGAAAGCAAAGATCCAGTCTGTGTTCAGACACTGCAGTTGCTGCAAACTGCAGCAGAGCTGCAAGCAAAGCACCTTCACACAGGTTATCCCAGCTGAATCTCCAAAATCAGCATGGGAATTGACAGATGACAAAAGTGGTATAATGAATATTCCAGGGTTGCGTCTAGCTTAAGGTTGGTTGTTTTGTCAAACAATAGAAGTTGTAGGTTGATTGTTTTGTTGTATATAATAGGATCGTTTAAAGACTGTCATATAAAAGACTTTTGTGGTTGGGAAACTGGAACAAATGGGAACTAACTGACTTTCAAGGATGGACTGTGAAATGAAGAGGAAATTGGGCAGCAAAGTATGAACTATGCACGCTCAAGGATTCAAGAGTTCAATCAGAGGACACCTGAGAGCAATGCCCAAAGAGACCCCCGGAGAGACTGAAGACCTTCAAAAAGACCCCAACCAACAAACCTAGCACGCGTAATGAGTATGTGCACATTACAATTAGTTCCAGGAAATAGCATGAATATGAATCGTTTTTTCTGAGTAATGCAACATATATGAATGTGCATACACTCTATAATTAATGGCTCTTCTACATTTGGTGTGCGTGATTTGAGACACAGCGTATCTGTGCATCCAGCGCTGTAATGAAGAATGCTTGCTTTCTAAAACTCAATGACCAAGTCTTAAAGTGTTTCTGCAGTCACTGACTTTTACAGTATCAGGAAGGAGGTTCACAATTCAGGAGAAAATGGGAGAGGAAAGAAGTAGGAAGAAATTAAAGCTGTGATTCCACAGCAGATACTAGCAACCAAAAAAGAAGGTCAGGAAAAAAAGAGGACAGATAAGTCCAAGCAAATTAAGAGTTGACTGGAGGCTGGTGATACCTGAAACCTGGGAATTTTTACATTAAGTAGAAGAATAGTAAGGCTCTCAAGGGAGCATGAGTCAAGCCAGCAAAGTTTAATTTCCTTTTCCAACCCAAACTAATATTCGTATTTTGTGTGGTATGGTTTCCTAACCTGGGTTTGCCCAAATCTATACTTAAGAAAGGACAAAATCATCTCAGAAGTCTGTCAGTTACAAATAAAGTCGATTCAAATTTGGGGTTAGCTTAAGAGTTCATCTTGCTGCCAGTCACGATTAATTTGCAGATACCACGTCTGTGGTGCTTTTCCTTTTATCTCCATTCTGAAGCAGGAACAGCTATGCTCCCAGCTACGCTGGAAGAAAAGAGCATGATTAAAAGCCAAGTAAAGTGTGTATTTCAGACTTACCTCACTGCTGAGGTAAAAAACCCACTATTCACCACAACAGCAAAGCTGTTAAGGAAATAATTGTCTCATCTAGTCCCTTTCTCCAGATCCGATTTATGCAGTCTCCTGCAGCATTTCCAAGCAATCTGCCAGGCATGAGCATAAAGGACTTTCTAAACACTTTTTAAAATAGGCAAACAATCAAAAACACTTAAAAGGTCTTCTCAGCCGTAGAGTCTGCCAAGGGAGTCATAATGCAGAGGCTGCCTCAGGATTTCCCACATATTACATGATTTGAGACACAGCATCTCTGTGCACCCAGCCCTGTAATAAAGAATGCTTGCTTTCTAAACTCGAAAACTGACTCTTAGAGAGTTCATATGGCCTCAAATCTTAAGCGTCTGGAAGTCTTAGCAAAAATTACCTGTTCCTCCCTCTTGCTTAGCTATTACAATGCATTCTCAGAAATTATTTTTTTCCTGTGGTGAAAAACAAGGTAAAGGCAAAACACTCCCACACTGCTTTCGGCAGACACTGTACAGCAAATATCTGAGCAAGGATGACACTGCATTATGAAACAACAAACCTGCAACTTCACTTCTTTAAGCAAAGCCCTGGAAGGAGGTCCAAGATTGGAGGTGAGTAGGCATGAGTAAAAACACTGTGCCACCCCGCCCTTTGTTACAAGGCTGTAATTGTAACAGGTCCAACAGTCCTACAGGACAAGCTCACAGGGGGAGGGGAAAAGGGAAGCCAAGACTGCGCTGAAACAGGTCAGCTGTCCCTCAGTTCTGAGAAATTGCACATAAAGTGAGAATCTGAAGAACTACATCTGAGGACAAAGAATAAGCAAGAAGCCCACGGACAGGATGGAAGAGCAGACACTGCAGGTGACCTGGGTTACAAACCAAGCCAAAGCTTCTTGAAAGGCCAGCTGTGATTCCCTGGTCGCTGCAGGACACTCAAAAGCTTCTTTCGAGCACTCCTTCTACTTCTCTATTTCTTAAATGGTGACACAGCCCAAGCACATGCTGCAACGTCAGTGAATGCAAGATTTCATCAAAGACAAAATGCAGCACAGTTTTGCTTCTTACATTTGCAGGAACTCACCTGTTGCTGCACCACAGAGTGAAACATTTCATTTGCTTGACTTTACTGCTGCCAAAGAAAACCATTCTTTTTTTGTTAAAAAAGCTCCATTAAGCTTAAATTTCTAGAAAACTCCATTTAAATTAAACCTTAATATTTTGACTACACCAAGCAATTTTGGTTTAGGGGAAAAAGATAAGAAATCTCAGTCTGGTATCTGATGTTGTGAAGTTACTGCAAGAGCTTCAGGACTTGGTAAGCCTCCCCATTGACTGCTCCTTCCCTCATTTCTCATTACTTACCTCTACAAAGGTTCAGCAGCATCTACTGGTGCAGGG
>NW_010406886.1:0-2448 GCF_000710305.1 Buceros rhinoceros silvestris | reverse complement strand
TTCAGCAGCATCTCTTGTAGCATGGTGTATTAAGACAGCCCTGTGTGCTCTGAAGGGAAGTTACAAACATACTTTTGAGTACCAGCAATCTCTCTGAGGCCCCCTCCTGAATTTCAGTAATATACACAAGGGCAGATTCATCTGTGAATGAGTTCCTGCTCACTACACCTGCAACCAACTTCTCCCTCAAGAGGGCAACTGGCTGCTCCGATCCACCTAGCATATCTGAGACATACCAGTTTTCCGTTACCACAGTAATAGGTCTGTACTAAGGAGACCGAGACCGATAAAAGAAAAGATAAAGTAACAAGGGAAGAAAAAAAGAAGGAAGTCAGTGAGAATCTCAGAGGCTGCAGTGGAAGGGTGGAAGCACAGCACAGTGATCAGCATCTCTTGTATTGCTGCTTTGGACAGCAGACAGAATCTGCCAAAGGCTGACTGAGGACCTCCCTGCTCCCACAACACATGACCTCAGCATAGTACTTTACCATTACATTCCTCAGCGAGTGAAAATGGGTGCATCTGTACAAAATGCTATCCTAGGGCTTCCAGTGCCACCACAGAGAGGCCATCCTACAGCAACACACAGCCCCCAACAGATTTGCCTTTCACCACTGGTCACTCATGCGAGCTCTGACTGAAATATTTCCTATGGTCTGTAAACAGGAGTGTCCATCTAGTCCTAACCAGAGGCAATGTGATACTGGACCTGTTCGTCACCAATGAAAGTGTGCGTGACGTCAATGAAGCGTGACGTCAATGAAACGTGACGACAATGAAATTGGTGATGTCAGTATTGGAGGCAGCCTGGGCTGCAGTGGTGGAGTTCACAGTCCTGAGAGATATGCGTCAGGTGGAGAGTAAAGTCAGGACCCTGAATGTTAGGAAAGCAAACCTGCAGCTCTTCAACGAGTTAGTCATAGGACCTCCTGGGAAATGGCCCTCAGGGGCAAGGGAGCAGAACAGAGCTGGCAGGTCTTTAAGGATGGTTTCCATAGAGCACAAGAGTTCTTGATCCCCAGAAGTAAGAAATCAGGAAAGGAAGGGACCAGCATGGCTGAGTTGAGGCCTGCTGGTCAACCCAAAGGGCAAGAAGGAACTGCACAGGCAGTGGAAGCAGGTGTCCTGGGAAGAGTGTAGGGACACTGCCTGGTTGTATAGGGATGGGATAGGAAGGACAAGATGCAGCTGAAGCTGAACTTGTCAAGGGATACAAAGAATAATAGTAAGTACTTCTACAGGTATATCAGTCAGAAAAGAAAGGTCAAAGAAAGCGTAACTGCCCTCGTGAGCATAACTGGCAAGCTGATAATGACAGACAAGGAGAAGACTGAGGTACTCAACAACTTTTTTGCCTTAGTCTTCGCTGGCAACCTCTTCCCACACCTCCCCTGTGGACAGACCACAAGACAGGGACTGGAGGAGCAAAGTCCCTCCCACTGCAAGTGGTAAGTTTCGTGACCACCTGAGGAACCTGAACACACTAAGTCTATGGGCTCTGATGAGACACCTCCTCCAGTCCTGAGGGAATTGGCTGATGTAGTCACCAAGCCACTCTCCAGGAGACTTGAAAAGTCCTGGCAGTCAGGTGAAGTCCCTGGTGACTGGAAAAAGGAAACATTACATCCATTTTTTAAAATGGTAGAAAGGAGGGCCCTGGGAACTCCTGACTGTCAGCCTCCCCTCTGTGCCTGGGAAGATCATGGAACAGATCCTCCTAGAAGCTCTGCTAAGGCACATGGGGGACAGGGTGGTGATTGGAGACAGCCAGCATGGCGAGGGCAAGTCCTGCCTGATGCTGGGAAGATGATGTAACAGATCCTCCTAGAAGCTCTGCTAAGGCACATGGGGGACAGGGTGGTGATTGGAGACAGCCAGCATGGCGAGGGCAAGTCCTGCCTGAACAACCTTCTGTGATGGGAAAGGACAAGAGATGTCATCTAGCTGGACTTTTGTAAGGCCTCTGACACAGTCCCCCAAAACATCCTTCTGGAGATACACGCTTTTGCTGTGTGGACTGTTTGGTGGATGAGGAATTGTTTGGATGGTCACATGCAGAGGGTAGTGGTCAGCAGCTCAATGTCCAGGTGGAGACTGGTGATGAGTGCTGTCCCTCAGGGGTCTGTACTGGGACTAGTGCTGTTTAGTACCGCCATCAATGACACAGCAGAATCAAACGCACCCTCAACATGTTTGCAGCTGACACCTAGCTGAGTGGTGCGGCTGGCACGTCTGAGGGATGGGATGCCGTCCAGAGGGACCTGGACAAGCTTGAGAAGTGAAGCGGGCCTGTGTGAACTTCACGAAGTTCAACAAGGCCAAGTGCAAGGTCCTGCACTCGGGTCGGTGCAATCCTCGCTGTGGATACGGGCTGGGGGATGAAGGGATTGAGAGTGCAGTCCTGAGGAGAAGGGCTTGGGATACTGGTCGGTGAGAAGCTGCACACGA
>NW_010406885.1:0-14117 GCF_000710305.1 Buceros rhinoceros silvestris | reverse complement strand
CTGCCAGGGTCCCTAAACCATGTCCCTCAAACGACTGTTGAGGGGTTCACGGGGAGCAGCTGGAAAGCCGAGCCTGATGCTGAACATGATTTTACTACGGGACCACACCTCTTCTGGAAAATGCAAGGATCTACACGTTAAAAAGGGTTAAAATTAGTATCTTCTTCATATTTAGGGAATGGTTTGTAAGCAGAATCTTGCCGTGATAATTCCACTGCTCCAAGACTCGAGCTTATTAGATCGGGGACTTAAACGCTACTCTCCAGCATGCTCATTAGTTTCTGAAGTTCAAATACTCTGTGTGTGTTCCCCCCCTCCCCCACCATGCGTTACGCTTCCTTAATGTAAGGAAAACAGGCCCGGTTTTCATAAAGACACCACAAATAACAACTAAACAACAATCTCAACCAAACAGTCAGACAGGCCTCTTCGAACCTCATGAATAAAACATTCCTTCAGAAAACGCCGTTCTATCCTAGTGCCCTCTGTGGTGCTTATCAATACAGCGAGGATCTGAGCACATTCCTTCCATACCTTGGTACCCATTTTCCCATTTCTTGACCATCTTTTGCCACCCTTGGAACTCCCCTTCTTTGCCGCGGCAGAACCCTCCCCTAATCACTTTTCCCCGTTCTTCCTAGTTCAACTGTGTCTGTACCCGCATCGAGTATTTCTGAGACTGTCACTTGGGCAGTCTTAGCCTTACGTGGTGTTACTGAGGCGGTGACACAGTTATTGGGTGCTCTTGGCCCTGCAAGTTTCAAGTTCCCAAAGGACCCTCCAAACTACTCTCCAGTTACCTGTGTAGTTTGGCTGTTTTTCACCGAACTCTCCCTTAAGTACTGGTGAAATCCATTCATCCCTCTCAGCGCTATCTGCAGCTTTTACCAGACTGTTTGTGGCATGTCACATTCAGCAGTTTCACATGTCATATTCCAGGGGTTTTCCAGACCCTGATCAGTTAGCTCAGGCCAGGGCCCACTCAGCAGCTTGCTGACTTGCCTGCAGTCCTAACAGGTCCTCAGGAGCTGGTGGAAGACTTCACCATGTCTAGATGGGCATCACCAGCCCTCCTGACACAACTACCTGCCTCCGGGAATTCTCTCCCAATTAATTTCCATCAAAATGAAACAGATTAAATGCTTGAATAGTAGTTCTTTGTTACTCTAATCCATTAGAACTGGCATGTGGTAGGAAGTTCTTGCATAGGTAGTTTTTAGCAGAGTTGTTTGCAGCTGCTCACAATCTGAAATTGTTTACATTTAAAATTCCCACATCTGTGGCCTGGGGATGGAGCCAGTGTGTTACCATTTTCCTAGCTGCTGCAAAGCAATGTCTGGATGAAGGGCTACACCCCAACTAGGTCTTTATGCATAACAAATATTAGAGAGGGATACCACCGGCCATTTCAATCCAAGCTACACAGTGGAAACAGCCTGGGTTTTAGTAAGTATTTCTAACATGTTTTCATGAACATATTTAACCAGAAACATAGACAAAACATAACCTCTTAGTATGTCCTGGTTATTACATTTTAGCTATTGGCCTATGGCCATTATACTTTATTGAAATTGTATTAAAGACTTTCTCTCCTTCAGTTCCAGAGCAGTTTCCATTTCTGAGCTGCTTACTTATCTCTCACTACGCTGCAAGCTGCCCTCCCAGCAGCCCAGCCTCATACAGATAGGACTCTATTTGCACACCCTTGCTGCCAGAGACCATGAGTCTGCTTTTTCTCTTCAGGGGCTTCATAAGATCTCAGGAAGACTCACTGCAGTGACCCCTGTGCACTTCCACTGCAGCTGATCTGTGATCTCAGCAACCTGGCATGAGATCTAAGGATCAGAGAGAAGCCTCCTGCAAACATCTGTGAGACCTGCCTTCTCCTGTGAAGTGTGCTCTGCCACTCCTGGAAGGTATTCTAACCGAAGCTGTCGAAGTCTGGGTTCATCTAAGGCTGCCTGTCTTACAGTGAACCACAGTGTGATAATATGATGCCATACAACATGTATAATGGCTGGCTGCTTTAGCAGAGAAACCCTCATGAACCTTAAAACATTACAGTTAAAAGAAATACCTTCCTCTCCCACCAGTAAGGTGACAAAGTATCCAGAAGCAGAAATAGGAAATGCCTGTGTATTAGAGGACAGAATTCTGACTAATTATCTGCTGAAATAAAGGCAAAGAGGAAGTTCAAACTTGTTCCATTCTGGGTTGGCTTGTCTGACAGCTGTCTCATCACTCTGCATTTGCCCAACCATCAACCCAAGACAAAGAAGACACCCAAGACTAACTTAAGAGTAGAGAATAGTAAAATTGTGATTGTACAGGCTGCATGAGGGAGATGGGGTTACTGCAAAAAGGTAAAAGTTGTGAGAAAGTACAGGTATTGTAAGTCTATGGTGGTGTTGTGCAGGGCAGCTTAACTTAAAAGAGCTGGACCACTCACAGGAGGCACAGGAAAATAGGAAACAAAGCTTTGTATCTTACGTTCCTTGCAGAGTAACTTCAAAAAAATTGACAATTAGAAAACAGACAGAGTGCCTAGTGACATTATAAGTAATATATACAGGGAAGGAGTATTATTTAGTGGCTTTAAACTGGATATTACAATTTTCCCACATTCAGATGGCTTCTAATGAGAAATATGACCATATTCTAAAACAACACTGGGAGCTGAATAACTAACTCCCACCTTCAGCAATTCATGTCTGTTTGAATAGTAGGGCTGTTCAGAGCATGGATTTAAGTTTCCAATTTTGCAGCTTAATCTACATCAACACAGTGAAGTGCGTTCAGATGCATACAACTTTCACAAGGGAAGAAGGCGTACAATTCATTTCACTCCCAAAAAAGGATGATAAACTTGTGCTGACTTTTATGATGCGTAAATGGCCAGCTCAAGCACTCCTTAAGGCCTGGCAATATGAACCAGCAACCTCAGTCTTGTATTTCAGGCAGAAATCTCTATGATTGATCTCACACAGGCACAACAACTGCTGCCTTCAAGATCATCAGGTGTTCAGTTCCTAAAATAGGTCAAGGTAGTTCAAGTCCTCTAAAATTCAGTTTCCCAACTAGTACAAAAAGAAGCCTTGCATTTGTCTTAACTTAATAATTTATTGTTCTCTGTTCCTTGTGAGTAATCACAAGGTTCACAGCAAGTAATGGCTACTTGCCAAATCATAAAAATCTTACGAAAATGCTAACACAAGGCTTGGTTCATACTTTCAAGATTCCTTTTCTTCTACAAATAAGTTGCATTGTTTTACTTTTTAATTTTGATGCAGAACCCTGGAAGCATTTTCAGAACGAAGGAGAATTGAGTATTGAGCTATAGGTGGATGAACTTAAGACTGAAAATTCGGTAGTACAAAATACAATGTCATGTAGTCGAGGAATAAGAACTTTAGCTGTAAAACTGGGAGCTCATAAATTACACGATGAATATTAGTTGATGAAAAGCGAGGCATTACAAAGGGAAGTATTAACTGCAGAAGATGTTGCTGGGATTTTACCTGGAATACTGTGCATAATTGTGCTCATCCAATACCAAGAAACATTACAATCCAGAAGACTGAAAAAAATAGTTGTCTGAAGGAATGGAGAACCTGTCACACCAAAAAAGGTTGTAGACATTGTTTTGACTTGCTTAGGCTACCAAAGCATGTCTGTAGTTTTCCATTTGTTAACACATCAGGAGGGTGACCATATCAAAAGAGTTATGTCACTTCACTGTCTTTAATAGTGAAATAGACTTGATGACTCAGGTCATGCCTTTCAAAATTTTGTTTGCATGCCTTTATCAAGACATATTTGCTATGAAAAATGGTCAAGTTTTCTATGTCCTTGCATTAAAAAATTATGAGAATTTAGATACTTAAATGATTAAAAGATTTGAGGAGTAGCATTAAAAGCAACCTTTCCTCCCACGTTGTCATAGCTTATACTGTAATAAAAAAAAAATTACAACTGTATATAAACCCAAGTAATTTATTTAGAAAATTCACAGAAGTATCAGAGTCAGAAAACTAAGCAATTTCTGGGAAGAATTTCTGTGTAAACATATAAAGAAATCAGATTATTTGATTACAAATAATTGTACTGCAGATTTGTGAAATTTCCCTTGCAGAACAAATGCAGCTGGTATGTAATGTTAGTATCTTGTTTCCATTTTCACAATTTTCCTCCTATGCAAAGATTCAAAGACAAGTGGTTGTCATGCTTTGATAAGCAACATGCCAGCAGGCAGAAAGGACTGCAAGAGCCCCACTGAGAGAATCTGTCAGTTTTTCTTTGACCTATAAAGTTCTGTTTTGGTAGATGACAAGGATTTAGTCTTTTATATAATTAATATACAGCAGATAAACAAAACTGAATTTAATTAGATTGAACTTTCAGGTCTGTATTTTAGATTCAGCAAAGCGTGCACTTAGTTTAAACAATCTCTTAATTTTATTCTTTCCTTCTTTCTGTCATTATATGAAGTGTGGACTTTTTCTGACTTGTAAGTGAAAGTTTTAGTCAGCAAAAGGAACATCTCATTTAAAAGAGGATACTATACTGGGTTTCAAGGCCTTACAGTCTTTTAAGCTTGAAAAATCTACTCAAATGTAAAATTACAGCTTACATCAATTAAAGCAAAAATTTCTATAATTGCTCCCTCTGTATTCTTTTTGGTCTGAAATTCTCGGCATTATTTATGAGTAGTCCTAATTTTAGGAGGTTTCATGTAAGAAAGACCCTAGTTATGCAAATGTATTGCTGTAAGCCATGGTCTGGTGAAAAAATAAATTACTGTGGTCTTACAATAATCAAACTTCTGTGTAGTAATGCATTGTAAATAGAATTCCACATTGTGGAATCTGGAATATTTTCTGGAGTGAAAAATGCTGACATAAAAATACTAAAAAATATAAAATATCACTCTGATAATAATGTTGTGTGAAATGAAAATAATAATAATATGAAAATACTTATGCAATATAGGAATGTGACTAATAAGTAGTAACCCAATTCAAACTTTAACAATGTATTGGCAATTGCAAAATGCAAGTGTACATAGAACTTAAATACTTCCAGCTACCACACACCATAGTGGTAATTTAGATAATCTAGTACTGCTGAGGTACTTGATAAAACATTAAAAACTTTTTTTTCTTGTTTTGAAGTTATCCGTTCCATCATGTACATTAAGTGGTGGTGAAAACACGTAAAAGGAGTTCCATGCTCAAGAGCAATGTCAACCCAGTCCTGGATGCACTTCAAAGGTGTCTCTTCGTATCCTGCAAACATAGCCGGATTTGCTAAGAGTCCTCTAGCCACCATTATACCTTCAAATTGGAAATTAAAAGCAGTCAGTTACATTACAGTTTAAATTTTACATTCTATCTTCCTGCAGACTTTGTAGGAAAAGCTTACAGACAAGTCATGGGAGAACAACGGAGTATTATTAGCTGTACCAGTGAAATCCACCTAACAAGCCAAACCTGAGTACCTACGACACCTGTCAACACAGTCCAAATGATGATGTATCCTTCCGGAAGTTTTTCAAATGAAACACAGGACACAGAAGCCTTTTTTCTCTGCTTTGTACACTGCAATTCAATAGTATTTTGGTTTTATTTGCTACACGCATTCAAGCCTGTCTTTTAAACATAAAATTATGATGGAAAGACACAAGATATGCTAAATTTATTAGCAATAAAATTATGATGGAAAGACACAAGATATGCTAAATTTATTTAGTGATATGCTAAATTTAGTAATTTTTCAGGCAACTCAGCTGATTCACTGACCTAGAATCTTTTGTCCAGTAAAAGTTCAATGTTTCAATTATATAAATCTCAGGGCTCTTGATCTGCAGTATATATTTCTGAACATGCCAGTGTATTTGCAACTGTAATCCCAAATTGTCAGACAAGTTCTCTGTCACACTTAGTCTCGTCTTAGGATGATCAAATATGACATTTCTTTAGCTATTGTACATGACTGAAAAAACCCTAATACTTTATATTTTTGCTATTGAAGAAGGTCAGCTGGGTTATGCGAAAGTTATTTTCTGTTATGTAATTTCCTTCCTGATTTGTATTTGGGGGGGCGGGGGGAAGCCACTGTAGCAGCATGGCAGTTAGGTTCAACTAGTTTTTGTTGTTGCTACTAAACATCAGAAGTGTTAAAAGAAACCTGCCACGTGAACTTTTCTTTATGACACTAGCTACCCTTCTCTGTCCTGTTATTCTCCAGCTGTAAAATCCAAAGTATGTAGATACAGATCACCTCTTCGCAATATATACCGAACTTCCATGTTTTCTTGAAACCATAGACAGTCCCAGGAGTCTGTTGTGACTAAATAACTGCAGGGCAATCCCCTACCCCAGAATTTTACCACTGGAGTGTAAGACAAGGTAAATACATAGAGATCTGAGAGTGTGATGCCTCACCATATCCTTGAAGCTAACTATCTTAACTGTTAAGTGTCTGGCTTAACAGTATTTCCTTTTTCTGACATATTCTTTCTATAAATAATCTGTTCCTATGTGCAGGAAGTAGAGATTTCCAAGTGGAAGTTTACAATTCTTTAAAAAATAATCAGCTCCATAAAGAGACAGAATAAATGTCTGAATGTCCCCCTGAACTCCACTACTGGGTGATGAAATAGCATAATTAAGCAAGAAGCTTTTGTAATTTGCCTTGGAAATCATTATTAGTGCCTTTGAATAACAGTGCTGTAGTGCTCTGATGATTACAAGTGATTCTGTGTATGAGTTTATAAGGCATCTAAAACATCGTCTTTCATTTGTCTCTTCAAGAAGTGAAAGGCACTCAAATCATGTCCAACTTAAGAGATAAATACTTGGAAATCTGATTTGTAAGTTTACTTAGAAAATAGAGTATCTTACCTTCTGCTCCTGTCAAGTGATGAACATTTTCAGCATCTTTTAAAGTTTTAATGTCTCCATTAGCAACTATAGGTATAGACATGCTTTGTTTAATTATTTTAATTGCATCATAATGTACAGGCTGATGTCTTTCTTCTACACTTCTCCCATGTACTGTAATCCATGAAACTCCAGTTGCTTCAGCTTTTTGACACAGGTCAACTGTTCTTTTTAAGTCCTCGTGGATCCTAAAAGTCCAAGGAATGAAAACATTACATAGTAACTTAGCTGAATTGTATAAAAAGCCCTCCTTCATAAGGAAGAGTTACCACAGACTTGATATAAATGACAGTATAAATAAAGAAAATACTACTGTTGGAAGATGAAAAGACTTTTTTTTAATTATGAAGACACATGAGTTTAATGTACGGAAACCACTATTTAATTCAGTATTTCCCAATTATATCACATCTCTGAAACACACATGGTAAATTTTATAGAGATGAAGCAAGAGTGCCCAAAAGATTCTAGAATAAACACAACTATTTTGCCTATTTTTTGGAGGGGATATCAGATTTACAATAGTTCTCCTTTCCTGAAGGATTGCAAACTGAGCTGAAAGGTAACTGACAAACACGCAAAAGCCACATGGGATGTGGGGATAAATAGCAGATGAAGTGGTACAAAGCAATACAAAGCAACAGCTTACAGAAATTTAGAAAGTGATAAAGGGAAGCAGGATGTGTTCCTTACAGCAGCTGTGGGTCTAGCTCCCAGTTTTGTACCCTCCCCTTTATAGCCCTCAGCAGCTCACGAAGTAAATCCCTGTGATGATACAGTCTATGTATTTCTTTTCTTTTACAGAAACCCAGAGCTGTACTTTCATGTCATTTGGATTGCAAGAGAACTCCAGCATCCAGTATGTTATTTGGTAAGTAGTCAAAGCCTATGCTGGTTCTTCTATCGAAGTTTGGGATTACTTGCCCCAGATATTCTATCACCGTCTGGGGTCAAAAAATCCCAGCAGCCTTCACACGTAAGGAAGTAATTGCAATGTGTAATGTTACATTAAAAGAATTACATATATTAAAGTATAGTGTAAATATTACACTAACGTGTTTATTTAACGTGTAAATTTAACAGGATTATTTTGAGTACCACAAACCTAAGTTAGGCCTACCTTATTTTAATAGACACTGAAAATTTAGGGTTGTTGATTTGATTCCGTACATGTCTCACCATATCTTGAACTAGTTCTGGTTTATTTATTAAGCAAGCACCATAACCTTCTGCCATCGCCCACCTTTAAAAGAAAAAAGAACATTTGTATTCTACATTTGAAAAAACAGATCAATTTCAGTCAAATACATCTGTTTCTTTCCTTACGACCTTTAGAATGTGTGGTTGAGTACAGAGAGACAGTACTGGCTGTAGATCGATGATTCGTTTGGAGTTTAACACCAGCTTTTAGATGCTGGTTCAGTGTCCACTGTGCTGTTAGAACTTTGGACAAGTTACTAATCTCCTCCAGTTCAATTTTCTGTCCACAAAATGGACTCACAAGGAAGATAACATTTAATCAACAATGGTTTAGATCATACAGAAAATAAAGTTTGATGTTTCCCCTTCTGTTGGGTCATGGATTTCTTCTCAACAGAAAATTACTCTGGATTGAAAAGAAGGATTTTTGAAATGCAAGTAAGGATATGATTCGGTAATCCTGTGTTTCCTCACTAAAACCACTTTATTTGGATTGGCAGAAAATAATCTTTGCTTCCACTTAACAGCGTAAGTTTTTTTCTGAAATAGTTTTTCTTCTAAAGGCAGATTAAGTGCAGAAAGTTTTGTTATTTTGAAACCAGCATGCACAAGAAACAAAGGATTCAAATGTAAGCATATATTTTTGGTCTAAAAGGAACTTAAGAGTTAGGCATACTGAACTGTAGTTAGCTTAGAGAAAAAACACACTTCCATTCAAGACTCAGATCTCTCCAGACAAGTTTTCTCAAATACAATAATTTTAAGTCAAGACAAGCTAATTAGAATAGACAAATTAAGTATTTGCACCATAATATTATCTTTTGTTTTCCTACATTTATTTTTGAGGTCTTCACTTAAAGAAAGTCTGCCTGACAAGCATGTACTAAAAGGTTCTCAAATGAACCAGTTAGCAAGAATCTTCATTTGTGCATTACTACTGTTTCACTGTCGAGAAGATCTGTATCAATTTAAGTGAGAAGGAGATCACTAATTCACTGTACTTATAAATAAAAGATGGAAGAAATTCTTTTCAGCACTTCCTGAATAATGTCATCTGTATGATTATATTTTAGAAACTATCCTTCACTTGCAGAAGTCTAAGCCATCAGGGACTTGCCTCGTTATTTTGGGAATTGCTGCATCATTTCTCAAAACAACTCCCCAAATTATTGACAGCAAGCCCTTTTGGTAATGCATATTTAACAGCCGTTGAGAAGGCACGGACACTTCACTTCTGAGCCACCACTCAATATCTCAGAAATTAAAAAAGGCAAGTTGGCAAATATACCTGGTTTTCCCAGACGCACCATGGTGACAGGCATCTCAGAACATTCAGAACAGTGTCTTGCCACACAGACATTTCTGACAGGTTAAAATGATGTTTCTCTCTCAAAGTCTATTTTCAAGTTAAGTCAGAAATTACTATGAAAATGAAGACCAGCATTCTTTATTCTCAAATTATTTAATCATTATTTCACCAGCATTTTCAAAACTTTACCTCTGAGGACAGCCACAGTTTAGGTCTATTCCATCTGCAAAAGGACAGACGATACGGGCAGCATCACACAAAACCTGTGCTTCTTTAGCAGCAAACTGAACAATCAATGGATGATCACCTACTCCAGTGAAAAGATATTTTAGAGATTTAAAAAAACCCAGAAAATAAAAAGAAGAAATTCTAAATTTTGAATGTATTTCATATATGGCCATGCTCCTGGGCAACTGGCTTTTGAGCAGGGGTGCAGGATAACATGACCTACAGAGGTCCTTCCAAACTCGACTATTTTGTGATTTTGCAAGCCCTAGATCACAAATACAGGAAGCTGACCAGTGGTTACCAAATGAGAGAGGTGGGAATTCAGACATACATGTCTCCTAGCTGGTTCTTGGCTCAACTCACTTCTGGCTCAATACACTTCTTCTGCCTGAAATTGGTCAGATGCTTATCTTTCACAAAGGATATATCAAACTAAGTATTCTCAATTTTTCAGCATCCTTCACGCTTCCCCTCCTAGCCTGCCCCATCTCGTCTGCACGCTGCCCCTTTGGTGTGTCTTGCCAGGTGGGAAACTTGCTTACAGAACTAACCCCTCAGAAAGGAACTAAACAACTCACAAGCTTTGCCCTTCCTTGTCCCACTCAATCTTTTTCCTCTTCTGTTCCAACATGGCTGGTTTTTATCCACGCTGCAATATGCAGAGTTGGAATGAGAACACACAGGCTGCGGCAGCTTTAGCAGTTTTTCTCAAGTGAGAAACCAAAGTGTCAGTGCTCCTCAACTTGGGTGTGCTGAACTAGTTGTGATTTACTAAGCCCCTGCAGAGAGCCAGATGGTCACTTGGAACATGCTTTTCTCTCTTACAGCTACTGCATTACATTAAAGGCATCTAAAAATATCGCACTCTTAGCACTCACTTTCCATAGAAACAATTGCTGCAGTTAAGAGGAAGGAGGATGAGCACTGATGAAAAGAGATAATCCAAAAAATGCACAAAGCAAGTGCACTTCTGGTACTGAAAAGACCGCAACTGCTTCTGAAGATTTTTTCAATTTTAGTGGAAAATACATAGATCTTGAAGTAGTGGAACTGAAGTCAGAGAGGGCAGCAGTACCCTCTCAACCAACTTGAGACACTTCTAGAAGTCGCCTAAAAATCCAGCAAGCAAAAAAAAATCCCTTGCATGTTTTCAAAGCAGTGTCCATTTAAGACAGTGCACTAGCTGAAGAGTTTTATATTACTGCAGCTGATATTTTGGAATAATACCACAGTTCTAATTTTTGGTTGAGCATTCAGTAATGAAAATACTGAGTCTAGCCATACTAAATTTTTTAACAGCGGCCATCTACCTCTATTTTAGAAATATACAACAAAGAAATGGCAATGCCAAAGAAAATGGAGAACAGAAATTGCAACTGTAGGCTCCACATTTATGCTGCTATTTAGAAGACAAAATCCCCAAGCAGCCAGGAAGTTAAACATAAAACCACAATAAAATTTCACAACCTGTTGTGAAGCTACTTTTTAAAGCATAAATGCTAATACTGTAAATACTATAATCTTGGCAATGCCATCTCCCTCAGAATGTTTTAGAGGGCTACAAAATTAAGGCCCACATTAAAGAGATGAATAGGGAAAAGATATTATTTACAAGACTAGAACATTTCATTTTTTACCCCTTGTTATCAGGCAGCAAAGTTACCACATAAAGGAGGATTTCCTCTTTCCGCATCCCTGCACCCTCCAGAACATACTGACCCACAGAACTTTAATGCCACAGGACATTGTGTGGATCCGAAGTGTCAGTCAAAAGGGAACAAACTAGTGGCTCCGTGGACCTTTGAGCCACATATATTCAAAGTTATGTTCTTACTGATTTATTTTTACACATAAAGAATTATTCATGTTTTTTTAAAGTTGAATTCCACTAATAAAAGTCTCCTTGTGCTTCCCAATGTGACTTTCCTCTGTAACTGCTCTGTTCTATTTGAATAATGCACCACAGTAAACAGCCAGTGCTAAAATAATGAAATATACTTCCCCTGCTATTCCACATACCCTTACAAACCCAACAGTTCAGCGGTCTGAATAGATTAAACCATCACATTTCATAGATCCTACACTCCGATCTTTCAAGCACGTTAGCAGCGCTCTTCTTTCCTCCAGTCGCAGCCTATGCATCTGTGTTCCTTATTACACTCCTCTACTGCAGCCACTTCATGCCAGCAGACCTGTATTGTTATTGTCACCTCTTCCCACATACTTCGCACCACTTTTCTCTTTTGTTTTACAACCAGGACTCTGTACAACTCCTTATACTCCTTTTTTTATGTGCTCTGATTATGTTTCTGTACCACGCCTGAAGCCTTGCTTCTCCCCATCAACCCCAGCCACACTTCAACCTTCTGGTCTCTTCTTGCCCTTTTTTAATCACCCTCTCAATATCTCAAGGAGTCCACCCTCAGCTCCTTCCACTTTTCACTCCAGCTAATTTGCTTCTTCTATCAATCCTTCATTCCACTGTCTCAGTTTCTGGTCTATTTAATTTTTTCACCTTTAGAAACCTCTCTTATTTTTGTTAGAGACCAGAAAATGTTTTCCTGGCAAAGAATTAAGTGTTTGCCTCTGAAACAGTAAAGAAACACAGCTGCTGGGAAAAGAATCTTACTACCACCTCGTACTGGGTCTGGCTGGGATAGAGTTAGTTTCTACATTTATTTAAAATGTATAGCAGCCTGTATGGTGCTGTGTTTTAGATTCTGTGACAAAACTAGTGTTGATAATGCACCAGTGTTTTGGCTATTGCTGCACAGTACTTGCGCAGCGTCAAAGCTTTCTCTTTTTCTCACTCTGTCTGCTCCTCTCCCCAGCAAATAGATTGGGGTGGGCAAGAAGTTGGGAGTGGACATAGCTGTGACAGCTGACCCAAACTGGCCCAAGGAATATTCTGCACCAGATGGCATCAAGCTCAGCAATAAAACTGGAGTGGTAGGGGAGGAGAAAGTGGATTGGGGCATGGAAATGGTGTTTCACAGTGGCCACTGCTTGGAGACTGGCTGGTCAGTGGTCTGCTGATGTGAGGTGGGAAGTGATTGCCTTTGCATCACTTGTGTTTTTCCTCCTTTTTTTCCTTCACTTATTAAGCCGTCTTTATCTTAAGCCATAAGTTTTTCTTGCTTTTGCTCTTCCGTCCTTGTGCTGCTGGAAGGGGGGAGGAGGCATGAGTGAGCCACCGTATGGGAGCATAGCCGCGGCCAGCTATGTGGGGTCAACCCACCTCACATCTAAATCAGCCTGAAGACCGTGATTTCAAGCGGAGACAAGATTTTCCAGTATTTCATTTGACACACCATCACTACAATGTCCTTACTCTCACCTAGAATGGTTTTACAATCAATCAGATGTGCTATAACCAAACTGCTAATGGATGTCAAGTAGTGTGACAGACTTTATTCACTTGGCCAGTTTGGTTTATTGCCACACAAAACATTGTGACAAAGCACAATGTTTTTTTCTTAAAAAAAGTACCTTTGTTTGTTGTAAATTCGCTGTCTCTAGCTTGTGCAGACCGTACAAAATCAGCTGCCACTATCATTGGTGTGTAACACAAATCGCAACTGTATTTCCTCACGAGGGTTCTGAAAGCCAACCTGCAGATATATAAAAAATAAGATGCAAATAGTAAAGACAATTTTCTGATTAGCTCTTTTAAAATGCCGTTCTGACATGCAGTACTATGGGGATGGCCAAGTATAATCATAAGATAAAACATATCCCATCTGTCTCTGTCTTAAATAATTAAAGGAGAAAAAGGTAACAAGCCCTGCTTTTACAGACAGGATAAACTTCCTCAGTGAAGACACACTGAAAACGAAGTGCCGTGACAGTTACTTACTTTGAATAGCGGACCATAGGGGCACATATTTTTACTACTTGCCCAGAATGAAACAAATCCATGGGATCTTTTAGTTGGCATTGTTGAGTTTCTACGATGTCACCACTCATGTATAATTAACAATCCTTTTAGCGTCTGGAAAAACAAACAGTGTTTGCATGTGAGTAATTCAGCTACTTCTCACTGGCCGCGAAGCAGAGCATTAGAGCTTGAACTGGACATGCTTTTTGGTAAAGCATCCCGCAAGAAGTTTCTCACTTGCACAGCGTCAGTAACAAGCCGTTTGCTACCACCGGCTATAAACACCGGTCCTGCGCCACTGCCGGCTGTTATCTGTAGTATCCTCGTTGCAGTACCGTCGTGTTTTCGTTCCTTACAGTACGGGTCGTCCGGGCTGGACCCTCAGCGCAGGGCTGGTTCCGAGACCGCACCAGAGGCTGCGGGCATTCCCTGCCCTGCCCCACAGAGAAAAAATCTCCTCATATCCGGAGAGAAGCGGCCCTGCTTCAAGCCGAAGCCTGCTGTCTCCCACTACAGGCCCAGATCCCTCCGCCTCTCCCCGCACGGCGGGGGCTGCGGCCCG
>NW_010406884.1:0-206 GCF_000710305.1 Buceros rhinoceros silvestris | reverse complement strand
GGCAGGATGGGACCGCTGATCGGGGCTGAGCCCAGGAGGTGCCCCCCGTGTCCGTGTCCCCACGTCCCGCTCCCCAGCCCCTCACCATCATGGCGATGAGGGCGCAGACGTAGCTCTGCTTCCTGATGGCGTGGCCCAGGGTGTGCAGGGGCAGTCGCTCGCTTGGACTCCTCCCGTTCGGCTGCGGCGAGTTGCCCAGGACGTGG
>NW_010406883.1:11176-15545 GCF_000710305.1 Buceros rhinoceros silvestris | reverse complement strand
GGGGCGCCCTCTCGGACAGCCTCGCTGGAAGCGCTGCCGTGTGCCCGCCAGTCTGGTGCCCTTGCGAGGCTGTGGGGCCGGAGACGGGAGGGTGGAAGGGAGCTGGCCGGCCTTGCCCCGCCCGTGACGCGTTTCTCGTTTCAGGGGAACAGCGCTACCGCGGGAGCCCGGACTCCTTGACCCGCCCCCCTATCAAAGCCTGTAGGTCGGCAGGAAGGCTTCTGCCTGGGCCTTGCCCCGCCCGTGACGCGTTTCTCGTTTCAGGGGAACAGCGCTACCGCGGGAGCCCGGACTCCTTGACCCGCCCCCCTATCAAAGCCTGTAGGTCGGCAGGTAGGTTTTGGCTTGGAAAGGCCCTGCGTATGCTGCTTGCAAAGGTGCCGAGCTGCACAGGACACGAGGAGATGGAGGTTACTGGGTTGTAGCTCCTCTGCAGCTTTTTCCGTGGTTCTGGTGCGCAGGTGAGGAAATTCCTCCGCGGTTTTCACCCCATGCGTAAGAGATGAGGAGAGCTTCTCGGCCTTCCGGAAGGGTCGGTGCCCGCAGAGGACGGCGGAGCCCTTAGGTGGCTGTTTTCCCTAGTCCATCACTTGGCGTATCACATTTTGTCACAGCGTTAAAACGGGGAATAGCTGATTTTACTAACCTTGCTTGGTTTCCATATGCTGAATTTCAATAAAGTATCTTGAGCTGCAGAAACACGTTGCTGTAAGACGTGCTCTGTACAGCGAGCAGCATTGCTTATGAGGAGATGAGTAACTGGGGCTCGCCGGTGCCTTCCCAGAACACCAGGCACACACTGGTACTTGATCTCGGATGCTGGGCTGGATGAGCTGTTGTGTTGGCTCTGCGCGGCGCCTCCTTGTTTCCTTCGTTGATGAAAACTGGACCCTTCTCAAGACGCCAGGGAGGTGCTATGTGTAACACAGTCACGTGGCTCTAGCCAGAAAACTGCAAGCATATTGTATTTCCTTCCCTTTTAGTCTGCTGGTCTGTTTTGAGTGGGACTGTCTACGTTATTAGCGTGTGGCAGTTCTTGAGAGGATGAGTATGGCTGAGGCTCCTGCCCATTCCCATCAGTATGCTTGCGCCAGGGCTGTCGCCAGGCTCTTCTTAGAGCTGTGGTGTGCGACCTTAATTACGTGGCACTGCCCTTAAAAAGGGCTGCCAATATTATGCTTCAGCAGCGGAATTTCCAGGAGGTGTGGAAAAATCTCTGTCTTGAGGGAGGAAGAGAGCAGCTACAGGTGTTTCTTTGGGAAGGCACAAAGGTTTATCTGTGAAAAAGCCGGTGGGAAGCTGTTACTCCCAAATGAGAGCTAACAGGGTACTAATATGCTTAGTATTTTAGGTGTGGTTGGGCTGCTCTAGGAGGTACAGCAGCGTGTGGTGGGGTTTTTTACATAGATGTTTCTAGAAGTGAGGCTGGTCCTCCCCCCACCTCCCTGAGTGGTATTTGATATAGTCACAGCAGGCGTACAAGTGTGATGTTAAGAGACCCAAACGCTTCATAGAGAAGCAAAGGGGAACCTCCCCCCTGTAGCTGTACACTATTGGTCGTTTTCTGCAGGAGTGCAGGGGAACGCAGGGTCTGAGCCAGTGGTGGATTTTTATCAGGATGTCGTGCTTCCCTGAAGCAAAACCACAGCTTGAGAAACTGTTTTCCAGCTGGTGCTTAGGGGTTTTAAGTAGAGATTAGGAAACTTCGTTCTAGAGCAGACAAGCTTTAAAAGCCTCCAAACACCGCTGCAAATGAGATCAGTGAGTTAAAGGTATGTGCTAGCTATCTCCACTGAAGCTGTCTTAAACCAGGCAGGACTGTGAGAGTTAAAGGCAGGCACCAGGTGGTTTTGGCTCTGGAGTTTGTGCTGTCTCTACTTGCAGCAAGTTTGTGGCAGGCTTTTTTATCTCTGCGTCAAAAAAGCTCGAGCCCCCAGGGACAGATATGTACCAGACTTAAAAGAAGTTCCACTCTGTTAAAAGAGTGGCTTTGTATTTTGGTGTAAACACCCGTATTTTATGAACTCGTGGTTTTCTAGTCCCTTTGCATAAACTGGTGTACGAAATGGCGATCGTAAGAAGCTGATGCTCTCTTGGCAGGTGGCTGCCGTGGGGGCTGGCTAGTGGGTTTAAGGTGAGTTGGAAAATCTTCCCTAGCAGCCTGGGAGCAGGAATAACCCTTTGGGTAGGGGACTGCATGAGTAGCCCCGTGAGGCTCTATAGATCTCTCTGGTCTTGTGATAACTAACCACTGCTACTAGGGAGACTCCCCTTACGAAACCTCAGTACCTGGTGAAAGACCATGGGTATGTTGTTTGGTATTCCCGAAGATCGAGTGATTTGGTATCTGCATTCTTAGCTTGGTGGGAAAACATTCACTTACAGCTTTTTAAGGTGGTTTTGAAAATACAGTATCCCGCTCGCTATGTATAAATATGTAACTGTTGTACCCGTGACTTAATGTCTTTAAAACTTAGTTTTCTCCCTTCTATGTGTTTGTTGTTTGTTTTTTTTCCTTTATTTTGTATGCCAGCACACTAAAGCTGGCAGAACATACTAGAAAAAGGCTGGTTTCTTTTCTTGAAATAAAGTTAATAAACACTAGGTGGCAAGCTGCGTATTGCCCCTGCTCGTGTGGTAAAGGAGCTGCGGAAACACACTGAACAGTGGGAGAAGCCAGCACTGTTAAAAGAATGAAAGGGCCCAGTGTGAGCGTTACAATCGTTTGCCAATTGTATTCTTCCCTTTGGTGCTTCCTCCGCTGAGCAGCCGTGTGGTTTCAGACCTCTCCTCCTGCCGACTGCCTTTCCAGCCCTGACCTTTGCTCTGTGACTCCTGTCACCTTACAGGGCTTTATTCCGTCTAGTTAGTAATGTTAACGCAGCTGGGTGTCCTCTCTGCTTGGCTGTGTGATTTGGCAAGCAATCTAAAGGTTCAAGTTCTTCACAGCTACCTGAGGGGGTTAAGTTAGGAGCGTAGGTGCCCTGGGTTGCTGTTACGGTTAATGAGAAAGAGCCCCGCCTAAAGGGCAGCTTGGACTAGGTAAAAAGGGGACTTAGGTTCTGTATTCGCTTCTCTCTCTTCTCTCCCGTGCCTGGTGCTGTGGAAGGCAGCACAGTTAGTGTTTGTAAGCCGTGTGCCCAAAGCTGGGGGACAAATTCTCTTTGCCCTGTGTTTACTAGTTCATGCTAAATCCCTCTAGTGGGAGGCGTTTCCTGGCTTTCAGCATTCTGTGACTCGATGTCTGCGTTTAGGTTTCACATTAGAAACGTGGTGGTGTAGACTATATTTGTTGTGAACTCAAATTTACCATAAGCTTTTCAAGTCTTAGTTCCTTTTGGATGCATTTTAAGAAGGTGACTCCTGGAAGATCACAACTTGAAAATCACTGGTTTAGATGATCATGTGTGTTCTGAAATGGTGTCTCGGTCCTTCAGTTTTGTGATAGTATGAGCACAGATGATCCTGCACCTGTACCAATCCTCTTTTCTTTCTCTTTTTTGCCTCCTGACAGTCAGTTCTCCAGCTTACTCTCTTCCAGAGAATCCAATAAAGGAAAAAGCAAACAAAAAGGCTTACGATGATAACGAAGCCGAGAAACCAGCAAGGCATCAACCAAATATTTATACACCGATGAAAGGTAACACCACTAGTTTTATCAGTGTTTTTCCGCAATGTAACAAATGTTTGCTTAAATGTGCTAAAATGACATTCTTTCAGTTCTGTTACAAAAGGGGGAGTTGAGTTGAAATCTGAATGGACAAAGAAGTTTAAATAAAATAATAATAGTTTTCAGGGTGTATTCCTGCCCGTGAGCCAAATTACAACTGATTGTGGTATGACAGTCATCTCTTGAGTCTAAAAAAGTCAAGTCCATGAAAGCGCGGTTTTAAACTTTGATAAATACATCCGAAAAGCAGAACAAAAAGATGAGTAATGTCATACCTGCTTCAAAGCCTGTTACGAGAGTGGATCTGTAATTGCCTCAGGCAAAGCAAAACCAAACTGTTCTTTTTCTAAAATGAGGAGTTACTTTTGACTTGGAATCTGGAGGAATCTGATTGTACCAAGTGATTTCAAAGTGCAGGAGCACTTTTTCTGTTTACGGCTCAAGAGACTTCCCTCGGTGTGCGCTACAGGGCTGTGTAAGGGGGGGTTTTGGCAAGCCGGTAACCAGTCAGAGAGCGAGGCAGTGGCTCGCGTTCCTTTGGTCAGTAACACCGTCCTAATCACACGGTGTCGATGGGAGAGCACTAAACCCAGTTGTGAGCGCAGACTGACGGGACGCAGGCACCAGGTAGTCAAGATGTGCGCAAGAACAGGTCGGTGTCAGCCTGCCGTTTCCCCGCAGCCACGGCCGGCGCCTGGC
>NW_010406883.1:10919-11127 GCF_000710305.1 Buceros rhinoceros silvestris | reverse complement strand
CCAAAAAACAGTCCGGTTCCACCCTGCCTTTTCCCCGCAGCACAGGCAGCCGCTTGCTCGGGCAGCTACAAACGTGCTGCTGTTTGCTGGAGTCCCCTCGGGCTGACAGCTGTGGCGTTCAGGTGGCAGCTTTACGCTCCTTACCTCTGTTTTTCCCTCCTGGTGAGCAGTTTTGGTTTCCAAAGTGAAAGATATCCTGCTGACTGGT
>NW_010406883.1:6765-10783 GCF_000710305.1 Buceros rhinoceros silvestris | reverse complement strand
AAGAGTGTGGTTTACAAAAGGGTAGATTCTGGTCCCCGCCATTAGCAATCAATTAACGTTGCTGATTTCCCATCCTTTGCATTTTATCGTTATTGCATCATTACTTTTTTAAAGAAAAAAATAGGAAGGATCATTTTGTGTCGTATGGGGGAAGAGCAGGGAGAAGGGCCAAATTATGCCCTTTGTGTGAGATGATAGTAGCTCTCTCCAGCTGCAGGGGGTCCAGGAGGCTGCCATGTGGTGCAGGCTTGATTTGGCAGCACAGCACGTGCTCCTCCCTTCATAACCTTTGAAGATTTCACGGGAAGAGCTGAAAGCATGTATGGGTTGTCTGTCTTACTCTGACCTCGGATATGACAACCAAGTCCTTTCATTTGTGCTTTGGTTTCAGAACGAAAGGCTGACTTCCTTGAGAAAAATCAAGAGCACCACTCGACTACATCACAGAGTAAGTAAAAAAAAAAAAAAAAAAATACCTAGTCTTTCCCTGTAATTAAGTGAAAAGTGCTGAATTCTTTTCCTCTGCTTATGGTTTTTCCTGGGACACTCTGTCTGGGGAGGTGGAAAGGGACCCAGGAGGCAGATCCAAATGGAAGCTGGAAAGACAGCACATTCCAGAGCCCTTCTATGAAGTTGTTCAAGTTGCTGATCACAAAAAATGACCCACTTTTTCTTTTTTGGCTGGGTAAGGAAATTGAGGCGACTTCTGGGACAATCAGTAAGTGCAGAGCCTGTGCTAGTGGTGGTGTGGGGGTGAGCTGAGGAAGGGAACGCAACAGTTGCCTTTTGGTAGCAGTGACCCTTAGATTAGCTTGTACACATCACTTTCCTCTAGCTTTTTCCTGAGCAGCAGTTGAATAAGCTATATCCTTGTGGAGAGGAACAGCATTTTTCTTTGCTGGCAAACTCCAGGCTGTTCATCTAATGACCAGTTTCTTGTGTTCCAGATTTTTTTCTTTGGTTGTTTCTGTGGATTTGTTGGTTGGTTTTTTTTTTTTTTCCTCTTGGAAGAGTACTTGAAAGAAGAGGGGAAAGGAAGTGTTCTGAATTTTTAGTAGCCTTCTGTTCTTAATGTCTCGGTGCTAGTTTCTATCCTGAACAGGCACAGATAAACAAAGTCTTGTAAATCAGAGTTCAGTCTAGAGAATCTGGGGGGGTTGTTAGGGGTGTGTTTTGAAAACCACAGTGTCTTCCATAACAGAAACTTGTCTTGTGGTAGCTGCACACCTTTGAAAAATGAATTGATGCCGGGAGTACTTGCTAGTCTGGTACTTTTTCATTCCCATGCCAGAGGTAATTGGTGCTGCAGGAGTGACCAGTTGTGCGCTGGGTGAAGAACTTTCAAAAAATCCCTTGAAACTCTGAAAGCATCTGCAGAAGTTATGCCTTCTCAGTCAAGCAAGACAAATAATTTGCTTGGCTTCGCGCGAATTGTGTTGTAAATAAGGCAATATTCCTAGGCAGGATCGGATCTGTTTTCAGGCCATTCATTGAAGTGTTTTTTTCCTTTAGGGTATGAATCACAGCTGTCTCCCAAATATGAAACCTAGTCTCTGCAAGCAGAGCTACATTGTAAAATATTACAGAATCGAGGTGGTTTCGACCCGTTAACTATTAGAAGACTTATTTCAGCTTAGCTAGTTCCAAGCCATGCCCTTTTGGGGTTGGGGGTTGAAATTACGCAATAGTGTAGCTCCTTAAGCCACTTAAGCACCAGCTTAAACCAGAGCTGCTTTTAGCACCTTCTGCGATTACATTCATACAGGAACAAGGTTATAGAATGTGTCTTAGTGTTCTCGAAAGAACTGCTACGGAGTGTGTTGGTTCAATTTACGTTCAGTAGTGCCATTGACAGCACCCTGATTTGGTTGTATATTATTACAGAGCTTTCAGCTGTGAACCAGTTGCTGTAGTTCACAAGGAGCCAGAAATTCTCGCGTCTTTTTAATTAACCGACTAAACGCAGAAAACATGCTGACCAGTAATTGTGCTGTATATATTCATGCTGGTCTCTTGGGAAAGTTGTTCGTAAGACTTTTATGGATAACATGCCTTGTACTTTGCTGTCTGAGCCCATTTAAATAAATAGACCAGAAGTACATTTTGAAGTTGAAAGCTTGCATTGTGCTTTAAAAGCACAATTCATCCCAAGAAAGTGACTGCTGATGGAGCAGGCCTCTGACCCAAGCTAGATGGAGAGGGGATATATGCCTTTAACATATTGCTTTGCTTTTGCTGCTTATATCTTGCATTATGTTGTTTTTCTAATATGTGTGTTAATTGAGCTTCCATTTCTCTGTCCCTCAAATTCTTGAGCAAAACCTGGAAACTTAATTAGTACGTGGGATCCTTGTGCAGAAAATAACAGGTTGTTAAATCTCTGCCGTTTTCTCTTCTTGTACTTGAAATGCCTATTTTTATTTGTGTAACTTTTCAAGAGTTAAAACTTTTCGGAGGTGATTTGAGATACATTGGGGAGAGTTGGTCTGCCAGTCGAATGGGACTTCCCGGGCCAGCAATAGCGGTGAACGTGTCGTTTTCCTTCTTCAAGACTAGCCGTGCTCGGGCACAGGAGGGCGAATGATGCAGAAGAGAACAGAAAGCCCCGTCTCTGATACGGCCCTCCCCAGGATGAGGTCACAGCCTCGCCTTTGCTCCTACTTAGCAGGGCTGCATTCGCTTCAAGGTGTTGCGCAAGGGCTCTTTTCTGACCTTCCCGTAAGCTTTGTAGAATTTTGTACGCGAAAGCGTAACTAAGAACAGCTTTTCATTGAAAATAACACCATTTGGTGGTTTCAGATCCCTGCTGGAAAACTGGTTGTCATTGTTGTCTTAGTATTTTTCTCGTGGTCCTTTCTCAATCTCTCACCAGGCAAAAGTAAATTTGGAGATCAGCACAGTATCGAGAAGCAGTCGCAGCCTTTGGCCAAAAGTAAGACTTCTGCTTTCGCTTCTGTTTTGTGTGTGTTACACTTAACCATTTTCATACCATTTTAATTTAGATTTCCTGGTAGCTGGTGTTAAACTGAGGGTCCTCACCAGCGCAGATGACTTGCTTGCTAGAGCATGTGTTTTCAGCACTAAGGAAGGAAGAGTGTGGTGTAACAGGTAGCATTCTTCCACCTGAATTTATGGTTTTCCATCTGTAGTGTTTACAGGATTCACTGCAAGATGAAAACTGAGGCAGGCCTAGTGGTGGTCTTATTTAACAGTTATTGTGTGCTGTCCTGACAAAAGTTGGGGTATAAAATGGTAGCATAAGGTGTACGGTTCTTCCTGGTTTCCAGAGAGATTGCTATGTTTTGTCACTAATTTTAGTGACAAATTTTAGTGATTCTCAGAACAGAATCAAGCCTAATGCTTGTAGTAGGTCAAACAAGTCAAATACAAACCCAGATCAAAAATATCTGTGTGAAGCTGACTGATCCATAGACCACAAACATTTTCTGATATTGTTGTTGAGATGCAAGTACTGCTGCAGAAATTATTTTTGTCCTCATGGGGCTAGAGAGGAGAAATAACAGCACAGAAACCGTTCTGGTGATGCCAGGTTTTGTGTAGGGCTTTTTCTGCAGAGCTTGACTTTTTTCAGAACCATTTTATGCTCTTAGTTTGGATTTGGAGAGATAGAATGGAGTATTGATAAACTTTGAGAAGAATGTCCAATTTTTTAGTCATTCTGGAAACGTTTAAAAATGTCCTTTTTTAATGCTGTTACTTCACTAAGTTGCTAAAGAAGTTCAGAGTTGGTTTAGATTTTTTTTTAACTAGAACACCATCTTTATGCTCTTCAAATACTGTACCAGTAGCTTGAGTGTGTGATGAGTTCATTGAATTGTACTGTTTCCTCTTACTTCCCTCCCACTTGTTGACTGCCAATACCTTTTAAAACATTTTCTTTTCACTTGATTCTCCTTTCCATAGATGATGGGGAATCCCAGAGTGGATTTCACAAGAGACAGACTTTGTTACTGGTTCTGTTAATTAGCGTCCCGTTGCTTTATGTCCTGTGGAGTGG